>NW_022437050.1:5205796-5226673 GCF_009761245.1 Sapajus apella | reverse complement strand
CCACCTCCCAGGTTCAAGCAATTCTGTCTCAGCCTCCTGAGTAGCTGGGATTACAAGTGCCTGCTACCACGCCCGGCTAAATTTTGTATTTTTAGTAGAGACGGGGTTTCAATCATATTGGCCATGCTGGTCTTGAACTGCCGACCTTAGGTGATCTTCCCGCCTCGGCCTCCCAAGGTGCTGGGATTACAGGTGTGAGCCACCGCCCCTGGTCTGTTTTTGTGTTTTAAAAGCATTTTATTTTGACATAATTATAGATCCAAAGGAAGCCGTAAAAATAGCAGTGTCTCGTGTACCTGCACCAGCTTTTCCCACTGCCGCATGGCAGCAAAGCCTGAAAACTGACATTGACTTGTTACTATTAATATATCAGCTACACTTTGTACAGTATTCAGTTGCTACTTTTTAAAGTGAAATTCACATAAAGTTAACTATTTAAAGTGTATAATTCAGTGGCATGTAGCACATTCACAGTGTTATGCAACCATTGCCACTGTCTAGTTTTAAAACATTGTCGTCACCTGCAAAGGAGAAAACATGGCCACTCAGCAGGCACTCCTCATTGCCTCCTGTGCCCAGGCCCTGGCAACCACAGACCCACTTTCTGCCTCTGTGGCTACACGTCTTGTGGATATCTTACATCAGGGTTACCAGAAAGGGGTCCTAATCCAGACCCCAAGAGAAGGAAGAATTCAGGGCAAGTCCATCAAGTGAAAGCAAGTTTATTAAGAACATAAACAAAACAATTGGCCGGGCAAGGTGGCTCATGCCTCTAATCCCAGCACTTTGGGAGGCTGAGGCAGGCAGATCACCTGAGGTCAGGAGTTTGAGACCAGCCTGGCCAACATGGTGAATCCCACCTCTACTAAAAATATAAAAATTAGCGGGGCTGGCCAGGCGTGATGGCTCATGCCTGTAATCACAGCTACTTGGGAGGCTGAGGCAGAAGAATTGTTTGAACCTGGGAGGCAGAGGTTGCAATGAGTCAAGATCACACCATTGCACTCCAGCCTGGGTGACAGAGCAAGACTCCATTATAAAAAAAAAAAAAAAAAAAAAATTAGCTGGGCATGGTGGTGCGTGCCTGTAATACCAGCCACTCAGGAGGCTGAGGCAGGAGAATGGCTTGTACCCAGGAGGTGGAGGTCGCACTCCAGCCTGGGCGACAGAACAAGACTCAAAAAAAATGAAAAAAGAAGAAAAAAAGGCTACTCCATAGGCAGAGCAGCAGGGTGGGCTGCCAGATTGAGTATACTTAGAGTTATTTCTTGTTTATATGCTAAACAAGGGGTGGACTATTCGAGTTTTCTAGGAAAGGGATGAAGATTTCCGGGAACTGAGGGTCCTTCCCCTTTTTAGACTATATAGGGTAATTTCCTGATGTTGCCATGGCATTAGGAAACTATCACTGTGCTGCTGGAAGTGCCTTTTAGCATGCTAATACATTATAATTAATGCATAATGAGCAGCAAGGATGAGTAGAGATCACTGTGGTTGCTGTCTTGGTTTTGGTGGGTTTTGGTCAGTTTCTCTACAGCATCCTATTTTAACAGGAGTGTCTTTGTGACCTGTATCTTGAACCTGCATCTTGTGCAGACCTCCTATCTCATCCGGAGACGAAGAATGCCTATCCTTCTGGGAATGCAGCCCAGTAGGTCTCAGCCTCGTTTTACCCAGCCGCCATTCAAGATGGAGTTGCTCTAGTTCCAACGCCTCTGACATATGAAGTCATGCAACATGTGACCTAGGGTTTGCATTCTCTCAGTATAATGTTTCTAAGGTTCATCATCTTTTCTGTAAATCTGAAACTATTCTAAAATTTTAAAGTTTATTATAAAAACAGTTGAGAGCTGGTGAGCTCTGCCCCTTTCCCAGCTGCCTCCTGGAATCCCCTCAGGAGGCCGCTTCTCCTTGGGCTGGGGTCCTGCCCTCGGAGTCACGAAGATGAACTGGACAGCCCTGCAAGCCACACTCCCCGTCCTAAGCCCGGCGCAGCTGCACAGGCTGCAGGAGTAGCATCAGGTGGCCTGGGTGGTGGCCCCATCAGTGCCTGAGAGCTGGGAGCCAGGACAGCACCGACGTCTTCAGGTCAGTGAAGCCCCGCCTCAGGGCAGGAGGGGAGCTGGGGACTCTGTGGGAGACTCATTTTAAGGCTAGGGGCGGCCCCGCGCTCTCTGAACTTCAGGATGGGCCCAGCAGCGCCCTCACACCCACTGCTGCAGGTGGGGTCGTGCAGCGCACGGGGAAGCGATCCCGAGACCCGCGCACATACATGCACGTGCACACGCACACCTCGGTGTGCACAGTTCTACACGTGCGCTGCTGTTTCCACGTGGAAACACAAACACAGCCGACGGAAGCGCCTGCCTTTCCTGCGGCCCCGGCTCAGCGGCCCCGGGCTATTCTGGGGCCAGCCCCCCCCGGCCGCGGGGGACACCATCCGCCCTGGAGCTCAGAACGCGACCCCAGGCTGATGGGCAGGCGAGCGCTTCCTGGGCTGGAACCTGGCGGTGAGGACCCAGCGGGTTCGGCACGGGCGTCTGGGGAGCTCCAGAGCCCCGCACGGCGTCACCCGCCCCCTCCGTAGTCCAGAAGCCGGGCTAGGGGCAGGATCCTCCGGCTGTCTCCAGCCGGTGGTTTTTGGCCGCGAAGCCGTGGGGAATCTGGGGTCGGGGTAGAGATCCGAGGGAGGTGGGCGGGGCCAGAGCCGGGAGTGGATCTGGGTGCGGGACGCGAGGCTCGCGGGGCAATGGCGCCCCCTGGTGGTTGAGCCCGTCCTAGGCGCCAGGCAGAACGCCGGACAAAGCTGTGCCTCGATGGCCCGGCGGATAGGAGTGCAGGGCCCGGGAAGGTGGCGGGGTCGGTGCCGCACGCTCAGGTGCTCCCCTTCGCGCGTAGCCAGTGCGCTGAGCATAGCCCTCGTGCAGGTGGCTCCCCGGACCTTCCTCTCCGAATGGCCGGAGGCTGCAGCCCTCCCTGGCCCTTTTCTCAAGAGCCTCAAAAGGGGCACTGACCAAGCGCACCGCGCAACAGAGTGACCACCCCCGGGAACTCGCGCCACTGCCTTCTGGACTGTGCACAAATGCCGTTTTCTGCAGCAGCTGGCAGCAGCCTGGCCTGGCAGAGCCCCCAGGACTGGCAGCAGCTGCAGGGGCTCCCATCCCTGGCCCTCTCCCCAGGGTGCAGGGCACTGTTCATAGAGACACTTGTTAAAGGAGATTTATTTTTACTGCAGCTTTTCCTGCCCCTAAACTGCCCAAGAACAAAGACTAGGAAAGAGACCTAGCAGCCTCCACCCAGCCCAGCCACAAGGCCTCAGCCTCCCATCAGAGCCACTCCACAGCTCAGCTCAGCATGGCCGAGGAGCAAAGGGCTCGGAGACAAAGCCCAGAGGATGAACAGGGGCCAGCCCTGAGTGTCTCTGAGGGCGCCAAGCCCAGCCTGGGTCCTGCCTCTCTCCCAGGACTCCCATACCCTCCCGTGCTGCTGGCCGGGCTCTGAGCCAGGTTCCTCATCTTTGACAGCAACAGCGAGGTCCTGGGGAAGAGGGTCCCAGCTGTGAGCTGCAGATACTCCCCTCCCAGGGACAGCGTCTTCGTGGAGGGGCCAAGCTCCAGAGCACCCAACCAGGGTGGCTTTAGCTCAGCAGGGCCCACCCCAGCCCAGCCAGCTGCACCCACCCAGGACCTGAGCTGCTGAGGCCATTTCACGACACCTGAGTTCCTCTCCATCACAAAAGCTGACAGCTTGGCCCTAACAGCAAGCTGGTGGCCCCAGGTTCTTAATCTGCGCCAGCATCCCTGGCCCCTGTCCCTTCACCCTGGCAGGAGGCCAGCCTCCCTCTCCACCAGCCGGCTGACTGTGCGCAGAGCCAGGGGCAGGGCTGTGTTGGCATCGTGGTGATAGCGGGGGCTGCACATCTCCACGCTGGGCGTGAACACGAACTGGGCCACACTGGGCATCTTCAGCAGGGTCAGCAGCTCCGTGGCCCGGGTGCGGATGGCTTCCACGCCCTCCTCACTGTGCGTGGAGCTGCTGGCCGGGCTCTGAGCCAGGTTCCTCATCTTTGACAGCAACAGCGAGGTCCTAGGGAAGAGGGTCCCAGCTGTGAGCTGCAGATACTCCCCTCCCAGACACAGGGTCTGTGTGGAGGGGCCAAGCTCCAGAGCACCCAGCCAGGGTAGCTTTAGCTCAGCAGGGCCCACCCCAGCCCAGCCAGCTGCGCCCACCCAGGACCTGAGCTGCTGAGGCCATTTCACAACACCCGGACAGGAAGACCTCAGAAGCCTCAGCTCTTCCTTCCCCAGAAGGCCACAAGGCTTCTCTGCCTCCCCACCCAGGCACCTGGGGATCAGGTCTTGGCTCCGGGAGGCCAGCTTCGTCAGCGTTGTCATCAGCACAGTGACCACCTGTGGGGGACAGCTGGGCAGGGTGGCAGAGGGGCGGCACTGGGTGACCTCGAACAGCAGGGCCTCCAGGGCTTCAAAGAACTTGTTGATCTGCTCCACGGTGCACCTCCGATCGTAGGTCACTGACAGGTACTCGCCGATGGCCCACACCTAGGCCCAGGGACACAGGCTCAGCCCCCACCCAGGCCTCCTGGGTCAGGAGTGGTGGAGGGAAGCCAGCGCCTGCCTTACCACGCTGGTGACGAGGCTCGCCCGGCTGCGGAGGCCATTCACGCTGCCCAGAAACTCCAGCAGGTCTCTCGCCAGCTCCACCACCAGGGAGGGCTTCAGCTTACACAGGGCCAGGAACTGGGAGCTCAGCACCCTGCCCGAGAGCCGGGTCCATGCTTGCTCTGTGCAGACCCCTGACCCTGTCCCCACCCCCTACCCCATCCAGGCCGAGGGCCCAGAGGAAGCCAGGAAGTGTCAGTGGCAGGTGCAGGCTGCACCCTCAGATAGGGACATAACAGATGACTGCCACCCCCAGAGGAACTGTTCACCTCACTGGGGAGACAGCTGGGACCTGCACTGGCTTCGGGGCCCCAGCTCAGAGTGGAACCAGGACAGGCCTTTGGAGAGAAGGACCCGGGGGACGGGGTGTGGAAGAGGGACTTGAGCCAGCCCCGAAGATGACAGGTTCGGCGGAGGGAAGGACGGACAGAGAGGAAGCGCCCAGGACTGGGCATGGGGCCGGAGGCGGGGGTGGCAGGGTCTGAGGCTGCAGACGGCCCAGCTGGGGTGGAGCTGCAACCGCTGAAGGGAAGGGAGAGGGGAGGGGTCCAGGAGGTGCCTGCCCAGGGATGCTGCGGGGGCGCAGGAGGGACCCACCTGTGCACACAGGCCGCATACCCTGGTGCAGGGTAGAGAGAGTCGCTCCTGCCCAGGAGCAGCAGTGCCAGCTGGTTGGTCAGAGCCCCATCAGCCACCTGGGGGTCAGGATCAGAGACGGGCTCAGCTTCACCCCCACTGCAGGCCCAAGTGGGGGTGGGGGTGAGCCCATGGTGAGGGCTGGGAGCAGCTGAGAGGCTGGAAACTTCTCGTCCACTGCCTTCTCCAACACCCAGGGATACACAGACTGAGCTGGCAGCATCTGGGCACTGGGAGGGAAGCCCTGGGGCAGGCCCAGGAGCCCTTGGAGAAGTGTCGCTTCTGCTCCATGGCTCCTCTGCCATCACCTACTCTGCAAGGCTGGGGGCATATCCTGCTTGGCCAAAGGTGCGCCCAGGGGATGCCCAGCCCTGCACCCAGTCCCCTGCCAGCCTGCCCTTCTTGGCTCTCCTGTGCTGGCGTCTCACTTGTAGCGCTCCCAGAGGTGGGAACCAGCGACCAGGTGTGGGTAGGGGGAGCCACCAGCCTTTGGGAGCCTTTATTTTGGCCTCGGACGCAGATGTTAAAAGTATCAGGGCACAGGGGGACAAACTGCTCTGCCCCAGCTGTGCTGCCAATGCCAGGGCTGCTCACTTTCCCCCTGATGGGAGATGGGGCCTGCCGGAACGAGGTGGAAGGGACCTGCTGGGATGGGGAGACAGGGCCTGCTGGGACGGGAGTGGGGATGTGACCTGCCAGCACGGGGGATGGGGCCTGCCAGGGCTGTAGCATGTGGCTGTGGATGGTGGGTGTGGTGGGATAAGCCTTCTGCAGAGCTCAGGGGGACCCTGCTGGCTGGCTCTAGCTTGCCCCTTGGTTGTGGGAATGGGGGGCTCCAGGCAGCGGGCTCACCTGGGTCACCGCTGAGAAGAACACCTGCAGCAGTGTGGGCACGGCCTCAGCACATTGGGCCACGCGGGCGCAGCTGGCCATGGGCTGCAGCAGCTGGTGGAGCGGTGCCAACCTGGGGACACAGTGTGGCCATGAGAGCCACCTGCTCCCTTACCCGGTGACTGCCGGCCAGGGCCAGGCATCGGGGCCACGTCATCACTACCCCCTCTCATGCGGCTGTGCCCGCTCCCATCCTCGCTTCTCGCCTCTCAGGACCACCTGCTCTCCTGGGTTCAGGGAGACTCCCCGGTGTCGGCATACCGGGGACAGTGGAGCCGTTGGGGCAAAGGCTGGCGTGGGCCAAGGGCAGGAGGTCTGTGGGCCAGTCCTGGGCCTCCTGCTTCCTGGGCTCAGCCTCGGTTTCTCCATCTGCAAAATGGAGCACCCACAGGGCCGACCCCCAGGTTTCTAAGGGTTGATCCGGGCAGCAGAGAGAGCTGAGCCCTAGGCCCCCACCCAGCAGACCATGCTGCAGGAGGGCCTCTGTGACGGTCGTGACAGCCGCTCCCTGGGGTGGGAACACAGCCTTGTCTGGGGCATAAAGCACCCTAGCCTCAGCCCAGGGTCCAGCAGCAAGCCCCATCCTGGAGGCTCCCCAGCCTGAGGGCCCCTACCTCTCAATGGTGCCACTGGCCTTGGGGCGCAGCAGATATTGGAAAAGACCCTGGAACTTTGGGTCCCGGAAGGCCTCCAGGCAGCTGGGGACCCGGAGAGAGGTGTCCCAGAGTGGCCTCTCAGATGGAGCTGGCAATGACCTGCGTGGACAGACGCCCAAGGCCGGGCTGGGATTTGGCACAGGCCACGGGCACATCCCTTGCTGGGAGACACACAGCAGGTGTCTGTCACATCACAGCGTCTGGATGCTGGGAAGGGCTTGGGGGCATGGGAAGGCTCCAGGCCTGGGCGTGAAGATGGGTGAGGAACTCCAGGGTGGGTGGCCAAGGGTGACAGACTCGCCCTGTCCTGAAGGTGGCTTTGGCTTTGTAGGGCAGGACCGGCTGGGTGTTGGGGTGGGGAGGAGGGTCCCCAATGTAGGGGTCAGGAGCGGTGAGGAGAGGCCCAATGTGCACGACCAGCTGGCTGGGTGAGGCAGTGCTGGCAGAGGGTGAGGGACCCACCTGAGCTGCAGGTCCAGCGCCGCAGTCAGGCACGGCAGGTCCAGCAGTGCGTGCAGCATCTCCAGCGCCGTGCCGGCGTCCGCCAGGGCCGGGAGGAGCTCCACGAACTCAGAGGTGAGGGGTGGGCTGTTCCAGGCCAGGAACTGTAGGCACAGCGCAGTGGTTTGGACAGAGCTCAGAGCTGTGGGGCAGGTGCGACGCTGCACGGGCACCCTGGGCCCTCACCTCGTGCTGCACCCCACATTCCAGGCCCAGGATCCACAGGGCTCTATGCTCAGCCAGGACTTGCCCTGAACCCCGCTGGAAAGAGGGGAGGAGCCCAACCCCCGACCTGGCACCCAGGGATGCCCAAATGTGCCTTAAAGAGGTTGGGGAAGCTCAATCTGAGGGTGCTGAGGTGCCCGGCAAACAGGTGGAGGTTGTCCCTGCAGAACTGGATGAACTCGAAGGCCAGCATGGGGCTGTGGAACTGCTCAGACGGGATCCTGGTGAACAGGTGCCGGTAGACTGCTTCCGAGTCCACCGCAGCCACCTCCCCTGCAAGACGAGGGCCCGTCAGGGCGCACGCCTGCTGGACGCACATATCCTGACCTAGACCTTGTCCTGCAGTGCTGCTCTGTGGCTGGCTGGGGCCCCTGAGTCTCAGGCCTGCTCTCCAGGACACCAAGGGCTGTCCTATGTCCTACGCTGGGACTCGGTCTCCCTCTCCCAGCAACACGGCCAGCTCGTGAGTCACACAAACCACGGCACATTTTCTGGAAGGTGCTAGTTCCTAGACTTTTGAATTTCATGGGCTAGGGACACAGCAAAGAGTTTCTGTTTACTTTTCTATTTAAAAGTTTGTAAATTAGGATCCATAAAAAAGAAACATGACGGCCAGGCACGGTGACTCACTCCCGTAATCCCAGCACTTTGGGAAGCCGAGGCAGGTGGATCACGAGATCATGAGATTGAGACCATCCCGGCCAACATGTCTCTACTAAAAATACAAAAATTAGCTGGGCGTGGTGGCGCGTGCCTGTAGTCCCAGCTACTCAGATGGCTGAGGCAGGAGAACTGCTTGAACCTGGGAGGTGGAGGTTGCAGTGAGCCGAGATCGCGCCACTGCACTATTGCCTGGTGCCTGGCGACAATGTGAGACTCTGTCTAAAAAAAAAAAAAAAAAAAGAAATATGAGCTGGGTGCAGTGGCTCATGCCCTAATCCCAGCACTTTGGGAGGCCAAGGCAGGAGGACTGCTTGAGGCCAGGAGTTTAAGACCAGCCTGGCCAACATAGGAAGACCCGTCTCTATCCAATTAAAAAAAAAAGGGAAGAAGAAATCCTGTCCTAAAATGAAAGGCAGGGGCAGAGCCCTGAGAGCTGTCGCCACCCACTCTGGGCTCACCATGGCTCAGGAAGAAGCGGGCGAGAGGCAGCAGCACCCGCACAGAGGCGGGGTCCCCCTGCAGCCGCCCGTGCAGGGCCTTCAGGCAGGAGAGGCTGCGGTACAGGAAGGACGGGTCCTGCCGGCACAGCACGTCCAGCACCAGCACGGCCTCCACCAGGCACTGCGGGACACGGGCCGCGTCAGACGGGCTGAGTTACCGCCTCCCGCGCACCCCCGGTTTCCCCATCCCCAGCCACTTACAGCTTTCTGCAGGTCAGAGTCCCCCTTCCTCAGGGCTCCTGGAAGGATGGGAATAGGTCAGCCGGCTCTGCCTCAGCCTCGGAGCAGCCCAATGAGGGGCGGTGTGTGGCCTGGAAGTTCCAGGCAGGACTGGGAACAGAGGGGCAGACAGGCCCCCAGGAGGACTCGAGTGGGACTGAGGCTGAGGGGCCCAGGCGGGACAGGGCGAGGCTGGGGGCTGGGGGTGGAGCCTGAAGAGCACTTGGGGCTGACCCCAGAAACAAAACGCCCCTGCTCCAAACTGGCTCCCCAGGGCCCACCCTCTGAAGCAGCAGCTTGAGGAGAATCTGCGGGCCTTGGGTCACCTTGCATGGCAGGTGGGTGGAGCCGGGGGGCCTGTGCCTGGGTGGGGGACTCACGCCGGTTACTCTGCTCAATGAGGCGCTGGCAGTACTCGAAGGCTACCTCCCGAAGCCGCTCCCGGGGCGGCAGCAGGCGGCCAGCAGAGGAGGTGGCGGAGATCACCGACAGCATGGAGCCTTCCTGCTCTGACCCGTCATCTGTGAGAGGAGGGATGCTCAGCAGGCTGCCACGTGGCTCCTGGGCTGGGACATGCCCGCTGCCCCTGCTTGGAAGGGCAAGAAGGGAGCACAGGCCCTGGCCCCTCCCAGGGGTGTGCAGTGTCGCCATCTTGGGACGTCCACAAGCCTGGCAGCTTCCCTATCACGGCCGCCCTTCAGGGGGAGCTGAGGCTTCTTCCCCAGCAAGTCCACAGAGCAGCTGGGAGGAGCACTGGTGTCACTCCCACTCCAACAGTCTTAAGGGCGCCTGCCTTAAATGGCGACTCTGCTTCTCTTGCACATTGCGTGATGGTCACGAGGCGTCCACAGAGGACCCCCGGTGCTGACCCTGGACCCCAACCATGCTGGCCAGGAGTGTTCTTTGCCCAGCCCTGACCTCTGCTGCATTCTGGGCACACCTGTGTCCCCCGACCTCTGCCTGTGTCCCCTGAGACCGACCCACAGTGTGCCCACCTCCCACCCGTCTGATGCTGCCCCATCCCCAGCACACCTGTGTCCAGGGCACCTGGGCCCTCAGGGCCGCTGTGCAGCAGCCACGCCCGCAGCATGGAGAAGCCCTGCACGTTCAGCCACTGGTCCTCCGTGAAGCGGTGGCCAGTAGACAGCACTGTGAAGAAGTCTGTGGCCACCGCCCCGTCCACCTCGGTGATGGGGCCCGGCTGTAGGAGGGACAGGCGGCGGGGGGTGGAGAGGCTGAGGCCGGGAAAATGCTGACATGAACACAAGCTCCTCAGGAGGGTAGAGGGGAAGCTGCCTGAACGTGAGCCAGGGCAGCGGCCCGCCCTGTGATGCCAAAACACCATCCCCACCTGACCCCCAGGCAGACGTGCGTTCCACATCCTCCCGTAGGCCCCCGGAGTGAACCCACATACAGACCCCCAGAGCCACACAGGTCGGGGGACTACGGCCCTGTATGACCCAAGCCTCACAGCAGAGGCAGGCTTGTCCTGGACCCCGTGCAAGGACAGCAGATATGGATGGGGACCTGCTGGGCAGGGCTGGCCACAGTGGGCACAGGAGCTCCCAGGGAGGCACTGTCTGTGACTCTGTTCCCCATGGTCCCAGAACAGCCCCGCCCTCACCTGCCGGGCCCTGGGCGTGGAGAAGAAGCTGCCAGAGTGCGGGAACCCTTGCTGGAGGCTGGCATAGCGCAGCCAGTCAACCAGCCGCTTGCTGAGCAGGGTGGTCTGGTCTGCAGTGGGCGGGGTGGCATGGGGAGAGGAGGTTAAGTCCTACAGATGTCGGGATGCTGGCTGAATTTTTCTCAGAAAACAGAATCGGGCAGCGTCCCAGGCCCTTGGGCCTCCCTGTTCCCCCACCCACCCCCATGCCCCCAACCCACCACAGGCCTTACAGGGAAGGACCTGGGAGGGCAGACCCCGAACAGCCTCTCGGGAGGGGCCCCACGTACCCTCCTGGAGGGTGCCTGGGCTGAGGACCACGACCTTGGCCATGACGGGGAGGAGGTGTCTAAAGCTGGGCCCCTCTGGCTGCCGGCTCTCCAGGGCCCGCAGCACGCCCTGGCCCACGGCTCGGACCTCCTCATTTCTGTCACCCTTCAAATCAAACATGGGGCAAACGCTGGGGTACTGGCCCATGTCACCTGCCAAAGACCAGCTCCTTCCATTTCGGAAGTCTGTGTGACACTCCTGAGAAGCGTCGGTCCCTGAGACCCCAGGCTCAAGGGGTGGCAAGGTGGACATCGTGCCCAGGCCCACCCAGGGCAGCAAGGTGGTGCCTGCTGCGCCTTCAGCCTCTTTCCCTGCGAGCTGCATCCCTGAGGCTGGAGGAGGCCTGGGGGGGCATGGCTAATTCAATGCTGAAGACACAGTGGTGGCCACCATGGGCGTGGCTGCAGCCACAGGACACCCCATCCTGTGGGGCCTCCAGTGTGGAGTCTCGTCTTTAAACCGCCCACCTCACTCTGCACAGCCAGATGTTGAAACGTCTGAGCAGCACCAGGCGTACCTGGCACACGGGCCAGGTGGTCAGGGACAGGAGGAGGGCGCTGGGTGGCCAGGAGGCCACGTGCCTGGTGGGAGGTACACCGCTGGGTGGCCGGGAGGCCACGTGCCTGGTGGGAGGTACACCACTGACCCCTGGTGGCAGTTCTGCAAGATCATCTTCCACCAAAAAAAATGAGAGTTGCTTGAGGAAAAGGGGCTGCTTCCAGGCTAGGGTAGGAAATGAATAAGAAGAGCCAGAGCCATCTTGTCGCAAAGGTGAGGAGCCACCACAGCGTTACCGGGGTCATCTTGGGGGCCTGGAGGTGGCCTGCAGGTGCTCCGTGAGGTGAGGGAGCTGGGCACCATGAGGATGACCCCAATGACGGAGCACAAGGGCTGGTACGCTGGTGCCCATGAGCTCTCACCCACACAGCAACCACAGGCTCCGTGGCACCCTTCCTGCAGACTCCGCACCCCTGGGCAACCCACGAGCAGAGGCAGCAGCTTCCCTTACACAAAGGCAGCCTGTGAACCCCCGGATCCCCATGCTGAGTGTCCAGGCCTGCTCCTGACACAGAGGGAGGGAGGACATGGACTTAGGAAAAACTCCTGGCCGAGGAGGGTGGATTGCCTAAGCTCAGGAGTTCGAGACCAGCCTGGGCAACACAGTGAGACCCCAAGTCCCTACAAAAAACACAAAACTTAGCTGGGTGTGGAGACGCATGCCTGTAATCCTAGCTACTCAGGAGGCTGAGGTGGGAGGATTGCTTAAGCCAGGGAGGTCAAGGCTGCAGTGACCTATGATCACGCCATGGCACTCCAGCCTGGGTAGCAGAGTGAGACACTGTTTCTAAAAAAACCACCACCACCACCACCACCACCACCACCAAAAACAAAAAAGGTCTGGAGGCCTGGCCTTCCCTGATGCGCTGCCTCAAGGCCGTGCCTAAGAAACCAAACTGCGTCACCTCTACTGTGCCCCTCTTACAGCACAAATCCATGTCTGATAACTCCTGGAACGGGGCCCGGGGAACTGAACCTGCTGCTCTATCCAGGTCACCCATGCCACCCTACGTGGGTCTTGGAATGCCACCAGAGCAGCCCTGGCTCTGCAACCTCACTGAGTCATCAATAGGGCCTCAGGATGACGGCTTCCCCAGGAACAGGGGACACAGGAGGCAGGTGTCTGGTTGTTCTAGGCATATCTGGGTGCTGAGTGTCTGGCACACCTGAGGCCGTGACTGGCACGGGAACCTAAGTCTACCAGGCCTACATGGCACATTGGTGCACGTGAGGGGACACAGGCCGGCCTGCTGGGTGCACCTGAGACCCAAGGAACCCTGGGGCTGGATGGCCCACTGGGGTGGTGACTGCCACGTTA
Organism: Sapajus apella; assembly: GCF_009761245.1. Classification (NCBI taxonomy): domain Eukaryota; kingdom Metazoa; phylum Chordata; class Mammalia; order Primates; family Cebidae; genus Sapajus; species Sapajus apella. Next base: position 5,213,834 of record NW_022437050.1, on the reverse strand, counting down.
CCTGGGCCAAGAGCACGGAGGCCACCAGGCTCAGCTGCCGGCTGTTCTGGGTGTGATCCCAGGCCAGGCTCAGGCTGTCACAGGGGGACATCTCTCGCAGGATGGCGGTGCAGAGCACCTGGAGCTGCTCAGGGCACGCAGGCAGGCTGAGGGTAGCCTGCAGCAGGTCTATGCACGTCTTCTCCAGCCTGCAAGGCCAGATGCCCACAGCGGGCAGTGACATGTCATGCCCGTGGCAGGAGCATCTGGTGCCCCAGAGGACCTGACTGGGCATCCTCGGGCAGGGGGACAGAGTGTTTTATGTGAGGATGGACCTTCAGCACCAGCTTCAGTGGACAAATGACTCAACTCCCCCACCCCCAACCAAGGAGCATCTGTGCTGACCTGCTCTGGGCATATGGCGGGTTCTCCTGGAGCTGTTGCGTTGGAAGCTGGCCTGAGCCATGGCCACACTCACCTCCGGTGGTACTTTGTGGCTGAGATGATGAGGAAGAGCCTCTGCAGGGAGTCGACGGTGTCCGGCCCCAAGTCCTCCGTCTGCAGTAATTTACTGATCCGGGAACAGAACTTCTTCAGCTCCTCTTCCTGGATCTCCCTAAACAGTGAAGAGGACTTCAGGACCCAGAAGCACTCACTGCTCTGAACCAAAAAAAGAATAACTCTTGGAGTGGGGAAAAATCCCTCTTTAGAAAAGAGAAGCCGAGGCCAGGCGCGGTGGCTCACATGTCTAATCCCAGCACTTTGAGAGGCCGAGGCGGGCGGATCACGAGGTCAAGAGATAAGACCGAGCTAACACTGTGAAACCCCGTCTCTTCCTAAAAATACAAAAAATTAGCTGGGTGTGGTGGCACATGCCTGTAGTCCCAGCTCCTCAGGAGGCTAAGGCAGAGGAATCGCTTGAACCTGGGAGGCGGAAGTTACAGTGAGCCGAGACTGAGCCACTGCACTCCAGCCTGGATACAAAGCAAGACTCCATCTCAAAAAAAAAAAAAAAAGGCCTATTCCCGCAGAAGAGAGAGAAGCAGTGTCTGGGAGGAACACGGTTCCACCACTCAACACCTCTTGAGACAAATTCACAGATCCGCCAGCCTGGCCCCTCTCATCCTACGATTTCTCGATCCATTGCTGTGACTTACTATGACAAATCTCACTCACGGAGACTCAGGTACTTAGATTTTGTTATTCCAGGAGCAGAAGGACTAAAACCGGTTCTTTTTAGGAGTAAAAAGATTGAAGACATCTTTTGAAAAGCAACTTATTCTAGACTAAATTTCCTACTCTTGAGAGCCTTTCGCTTATGGGAATGAGAATAAAATCTCATAAAGAACAAGTGTTATGACATATTGTAAGGTAAGCCTGTTATAATTTTTACTAGAATAAGTAACTGGCTTAATTTAAAACTCTCTCTAGTAAGCCACAGGTAAGATACTGAATAAATTCCCAATGGAAACCTGTTTTTTTTGTTTTGTTTTTTTTTTTTTCTTTTTCTGGAGTGTGATGTTTGAGGGCAGGAAGCACCCAGCATGGCCAAATGGAAACCTGTTTTTAGGTTTCTATTCCAGCCTAAAAGAAAGAGGCGATAATGTACAAAGGGTCTGCTGTGTCAGGGGACTCTGGGGGCTCCCTGAGAAGTCCCCTAAGTGGCTGTGCCCTCTACAGGCCACCTGTAATCCCAGCACTTTGGGAGGCTGAGGTGGGAGGATCACTTGAGCCCAGAAGTCTGAGACCAGCCTGGGCAACACAGTGAGACCCCTTCTCTGCAAAAGAATTTTAAAAAAAATTCATTAGGCATGGTGTAGTCCTGGCTACCTGAGAGGCTGGGGTGGGAGAACTGCTTGAGCTAGAAGATCAGGCTGCAGTGAGCTGAGATTGCACCACTGCACTCCAGCCTGGCCGACAGCGTGAGACCCTATCTCAAAAAAAAAAAAAAAATATATATATATGTATACAATGGAGAATCTTTCCCAGAAAGGTGGAAATCCTCATCCTGATTTAATTCCCTTCAGCATATTCTCCAAATCCCAAGCTTCCTTCTAAAAAGCCAACTCACCCAAACCCATCAATAGTTCCTCAGCTTTCAAATCCAAACCCCTACAGACCCTAATGCTGCCTGGAAGACCCCTGCCCCGGCTTCCTTCTCCAGCCTCTATGTCCTGTTTCTCTTGCTCCTGCCCCTTCACACGGACCCTCTGCCTGAAACACACCTCAGCTTCCGGTCAGCGGCTCCTGAGCTTCCGGTCAGCGGCTCTACCTCCTGGAAATCCTGACCTTGCTGGGCATCCCTCCATGCCTCAATCCTTGACTCGCTTCCTGCTTTCTCCATTTATCCTTCAGCTTACAGAGCTATCTTTGATAACTTTTTCCACCCTTGCTTCCCGTACCTCTGACATATTTAGAGAGAAACTAAAGTTCACTCCAAATCTTTTTGGCTTTCTTTGGAGACAGGGCTTCCCTATGTCACCTGAGCTGGAGTGCAGTGGCACAATCATAGCTCACTGTAGCCTCAACCTTCTTGGCTCAAGTGGGATGATACTGCCTCCTGCCTCAGGCTCCCAAGTAGCTGGGACTATGGGTGCATGCCACCACACTTGGCTAAGTTTAAAAAAAAATTCTGTTTTGTAGAGATGGGTCTTGCTATGTTGCCTAGGCTGGACTTGAAGTCCTAGCCTCAAGCAATCCTCCTAACTCAGTCTCCCAAAGTGCTGGGATTACAGGCGTGAGCCACTCACTGTGCCTGGCCCACTCCAAACCTTAACCCTCAAACTATAGCTGTTTATTTTAAAACATCACCAGAAATCACAGGGTTAAATTTATTATGAAAACTAGTAAGCCCTGATACATTATTAACCTTCTTTAAACCTTAACAGAGGGCAACTGTAGAACTCATGTATGTTACAGAGCAAATTCAACCACACTCTATCCTCAAAAATGCCTGCCCACCCTAGCCAAGGAGGAAGAGAAACAGGGATTTAAATAGTGAGGGCTCGGCCGGGCTTACTGGCTTGCACCTGTAATCCCAGCACTTTGAGAGGCCAAGGCGGGCAGATCACCTGAGGTCAGGAGTTCCAGACCAGCCTGGCCAATGTGGTAAAACCCCATCCCTACTAAAAATACAAAAACTTAGCTGTGGGTGGTGGCAGGCACCTGTAATCCCAGCTACTTGGGAGGCTGAGGCAAGAGAATTGCTTGAACCTGGGAAGCGTAGGTTGCAGTGAGCTGAGATTGTGCCACTGCACTCCAGCCTGGGTGACAGAGGGAGACTTTCTCAAATATAAATGAATAAATAAATAAATAAATAACTAGTGTGGGCTGTTCCTTTTGTCTTTCATGTCACAAGTTTATGACCTTGAGTAGCATGTGACTTGGGAATGGAGTTCTCAGTCGGTGTTTTTCCTTGTCTCTTGGTAAGGACTTTGGGATGAATATATTGCATGCTGAGTGAGATGCCAGCATTTTTCATTTTCATACAGTCCCTAAATTCAAATGACTTATCTGTCCAGTACTAAACGGAAGGTTGCCAGCGTTGAGCTACTGGGAGATGATACTGCATATTCACCAAGCACTTTCCTAATGAGTGGAATCTCCTTTTTTCTTTTTCTTTTTAAATAAGATGGGGTTTCACCATGATGGCCAGGCTGGTCTTGAACTCCTTACCTCAGGTGATCCACCCACCTCAGCCTCCCAAAGTGCTAGGATTACGGGCGTGAGCCACCGCGCCCGGCTATGAGTGGAATCTTAAGGGTTACTTTGATCAGAGATTTTTGTCCTGTTCGGACTTTAGAACTTAATTTGCCTTCAAGCCCTCACTCACTATAATCATAACTTCATCCATCCGAATCTTTCCCACCAATTGATCTAGCTCTGAATCCAGGTTTGCTTGTCTGTTTTGAGACACAGTCTCGCTCTGTCGCCCAGGCTGGAGGCCAGTGGCGCCATCTTGGCCCACTGCAGCCTCCACTTCCTGGGTTCAAGGAATTCTCCTGTTTCAGCCTCCCGCCTCACCAAGTTTGTTTGCATTTACCAAGGGGCTGTAGCTCTGGCTGCATTTTCTTCTTTTAAGCATGTAGTATCAAGCTTTGCCTGTTTGGTGGACTATGAGTCTTTTCAGTCCTGGCCTATGTTTTCCCCCATAACTGGTTAGAGGTGAGGAAGGGGCAGTTAGTGGGAGTCCCGAGACAGCCTGGTACCAGCCTGGTGGGGGATTTCTTAGCCTAGCCAATACAACCGCGCAAGAGCGACCTTTCTAAGCTATAAAACCCTCCCACGGTTCCCCCAAGCCCTCGGATGGCGTCCAGCTCCGTGACACACAGCCTTACTCCTAAGCAGCCCTCCGACCTCTCTGACTTTGCGTCCTTAACTGTGAGGCAACGAAAGCTCCTGGATGCCCGATTACCTGCCAGACGCGGGGTTCTCACTACCAAGCCTTTGACCAAACTGTCGCCTGGGCCCCGCCCCACTTGCTTTCACTCACCAAGACTCTGCTCAGGTGTCACCTTTTCCGGGGACCCACCGTGGCCCTCCCCGACCTCCTCACCCCAAGCCTGGCCGTCATGTTGCATTTCCCCGATCCCCAAGTCTCCAGGACGGGTCCAGTCGGGCTCCTGCAAGGCGGGCGCCCGGTCCCCTGCCCTGTGAGACCCACCCCCGGGAACCCCTAGGGAGAAGTGCTGGAAGGAGGGCCGGGGCTGCAGCTACCCCGCACCTGGCCTGGTGGAGCAAACTCTCCGCTCCTGCGGAGAACATCGCGCCGGCGCCGCCGCCTCCACGCGGGCATGAATCACGGAGACTCCAAGGGCAGGACCCCAGCAGCCCCTCAGCCCGTAGCCCCGCAACGCGGCCGACTTCCGGGACCGTATCATGTGAGCGCAACCGGCTTCCGCGGTTGCGTCACGTGACGCATACGTAGCCGAACGGACCGGTTGCTGGCCAATGGGCTTTGGCGTGGAGCGCTTGGGGCGGGGCACGGGTGCTCTGGCCTAGGGTGACGGTCAGCGCCTGGGGACTGCGGAATGCAGCGACCCCGGAACCTCGGCACTCGGGGTCCCGGCGCCCTTCGATCCCGGAAGCCCTTCCGGCGGAACCTGGGCGCCTGGGGCCTTGGGAGAGGGTGTCGCTGGCCCCAAAGTGCCACTGCCCCAGTTCTGCTTTCTGTTTCGTAAACAGCTTTATCGTGCTCGAGTCTCTACGTTAAGTAAGACCTGAGAATCTGACACAAACTCCGCCATTGGTGGGCTGAGCCCAGCAGCATCCAGCAGTTTGCAAGGAATTGCCGCAGCTCTGGACAGTTTTGGGGATTTTTTGAGCTCCCATTTATTGAGCACCCATCCCGCGCTGTTTCTGCTGCTTGAAACAAATAAAAAAATCCCTTATTCAATCCCTTATTCATGGAATCTCGCGATCTCTTTTTTTTTTTTTTTTTTTTTTGAGACCGAGTCTCCCTCTGTCGCCCAGGCTGGAGTGCAGTGGCGCAATATTGGCTCACTGCAACCTCTGCCTCCTGGGTTCAAACGATCTCTTGCCTCAGCCTCCCGAGTAGCTGGGAATACAGGTGCGCGCTACCACGCCCGGCTAATTTTTGTATTTTTAGTAGAGGTGAGGTTTCACCATGTTGTCCAGGATGGTCTCGATCTGTTGACCTCTTGATCTGTCTGCCTCGGCCTCCCGAAGTACTGGGATTAGCGATCTCTATTTTACAGATGAGGCCACAGGCTCAGAGAGGGGAAGTTTCTGTTTATTTTAATAGATGTGTTGGTTGCCCAGGATATGCTGGGGTCTGGGGATGTTTGCCACCCTGCAGACGGCAGGGAGACACAGGGCAACATATCAGCGTCATGATGAGCCCAAGGGTGTCCAGACCAAGGGGTAGAGATGGGGTGGGCTTAGGACAGGGATCTGCTTCCTGAGGCTTAAATGCACCCCAGGGAGAAACTGACCTCTGGCCACAGGGGAGAGAATGGATGGGGAAGCTCCCGAGGGAGAGAGAAGGCTGGTACAGTTGTGGTCCAGGGGAAGGAGGTTTGACTGATGGATTTGCAGGCAGGAGGAAGAAAGTGGAGAAATCAAGGGTAACTTCATGTTTCTGGCTTGGGCACTGGGTGCTGCCATTCATTTGGTGCTGGGGCAGAAAAGGACAGGGAAGTTTGTGCCGAGAGGCATTCATTCAGTGGACAAGTGATGATTGAGTCCTACCTGCACTAGGCACTGCTGAAGGTTCTGGGTATTAGGGTCGGGAGTGGGAATCAATGTTCTGTAGATAGGGTGTGTCAAGGTTAGGCCTTGAAGGGGTAAGTTCCGAAAAGACACCTGATGGAAGGAAGGAGGAGGAGGAGGGAGGGAGGGCTTTCTGCAGGAGTTCCAAACATGGCTGTGAGATGCCCTTGGGTGCCCAGTGATGTCTGAGGGCACCTGGTGTGGAGGATGAAGAGATGGGAGTCTCTTGGTTCCCAAGCCAGAAACATGAAGTTACCCTTGATTTCTCCACTTTCTTCCACCTGCCTGCAAATCCATCAGTCAAACCTCCCTTCCCTGGACCACAACTGTACCAGAATGAGAGAAGCTTCCAAATGCGGAGTGCGGTGGGGGCCCCAGAGCCGCAGATTGAAGACTGGTAAAGGAAAGCTGGTGACAAGTATCTTTGAAAAGCCTCCTACCAGTGTTTAACGTTTACTAGGGTAAAATGTACACATCAAAGTGCACAAATCTGAAATGAATTTTGTTTTTTACATTTCTAGAAATCAGTGGTAAATTGGAAAATGTCTTAAGTCTTGGCTCCATTGGTGGTGTGGGGGGTGGTGGGGGCTTTGTGTTTGACAATTTCTTTTTTTTTTCTTTAAAGATGGGGTTTCACCATGTTGGTCAGGCTGGTCTTGAACTCCTGACCTCAGGTGATCCACCCGCCTTGGCCTCCAAAGTGCTTGGATTACAGGTGTGAGCCACCACGCCAGGCCTTGTGTTTGATAATTTCTGTGGTGTAAATACTCCTGCCATCAAGATCTAGACCATTTCCAGCCCCGCAGAAGTCCCCCTGTGGCCCCCTCCCAACACCTACTCCCCTCCCTCAGAAGTAACTGCTAGTCTTTTTTTTTTTTTTTGGGAGTGGGGGAGGCAGGGGACGGAGTCTTGCTTTGTCACCAGGCTGGAGTGCAATGGTGCAGTCTCGGCTTGCTGTAACCTCCGCCTCCTGGGTTCAAGCAATTCTCCTGCCTCAGCCTCCCAAGTAGCTGGGACTATAGGTGCATGCCACCACGCCTAGCTAATTTTTGTATTTTTAGTAGAGACAGGGTTTCACCATGTTGGTCAGGATGGTCTCGATCTCTTGACTTTGTGATCTGCCCGCCTCGGCCTCCCAAAGTGCTGGGATTACAGGCATGAGCCACCGCGCCCGGCCTAGTCTTGCTTCTAACCAGAGATTAGTTTCGCCTCTTTTTACATTTCATGCAAATGGAATCATACAGTACTTAGCTTTTCTTGTTCTTCCATGAGTAGTTGATTGGTTTCCAGCTTCTGCCAATAATAGAGCTGCAGTGCACAATCATTATGTCTTCTGGGGTTCTCAGAGATGCACCCCTCTTTGTTGTGTATATACCAGGTTCACAGAGCAGCTAACTTAAATTTAAAATCGAACTATGTGCCAGGAATCTCAGTCTCTCTCTCTCTCCACAAAGGCACAACCCAAGCAATTTTACCAGGGGTAATATTTGACTTGTTTCTTACAAAATGTTTACATTAGTGTAATATGTTATTTTAAGGTCTCACTAGTGAAAAGTGGTTGTCCTAACCAAAAGCAAAAAAGGCCAGGTGCGGTGGCTCACACCTGTAATCCAAACACTGGGAGGTTGAGGAAGGAGAATTGCTTGACCTGGGCAACATAGCGAGACCCTGTCTCTAAACAAACAAACAAATACAACAACATCTTAAAAAGGAGAGATTCGATTAATAATTACGCAACACAGCTCCCTGAAGGAAGCTTACGCTTCTCTCTCATGCTTGCTATTGAGCTGATTTTTTTTTTTTTTTTTTTTTTTTTTTTTTTTTCCAC
>NW_022437050.1:5204329-5205696 GCF_009761245.1 Sapajus apella | reverse complement strand
TAGTAGAGATGGGGTTTTACCATGTTGTCCAGGCTGGTCTCAAACTCCTGACCTAAAGTGATCCATCTCCCCTCGGCCTCCCAAAGTGCTGGGATTACAGGCATGAGCCACCCTGCCCGGCCTAGGCTGAAATCTCTTTTTTTTTTTTTCCTTTTTGTGGAGAACAGGGTCTCGCTATATTAGCCAGGCAGGTCTTGAACTCCTAGGCTCAAGCTATCCTCCACCTCTGCCTCCCTAAGAGCTGGGATTACAGGCGTGAGCCACAGCGCCCGGCCGAAATCTTAAACTAGAACTAATCTGTTAAAGTTATGTTAGACTCTTGCAGTGGACATGGAGTAACTTGAAGGCACGCAGAGGAGCATTCAGACTTCAACTGTGGCTGTGGGCAACTGTGCATTCTGAAAAATGCAAGTTATTTAGCTGAGTGAGTCACACGCAAACACTACGGAACCTTGACAGAAGATAGACTTGCGACAAGCACGCACTGCTGTGAAGACTCCCTTTGGAGGTCGTTGCACAGACACCCAAGGGCCTTGTAAATCTGGGGGACTCTGAGAGACGGAGGCTGACAGCATTGCAGCTGAGCTTCAGGGTGCGCCGCCAGGCGCGTGGGGTGGGGGTACCTGTGCTGCACGTGAAGAAGTGGAGTGCATCACAGGCTAAGTCCCACAGCCAGTAAGGACAGAATGGGAACCTGAACCCAGGTCTGTGTGGTTCCAAAGTCAATGCCATTCCCACCCCATGGGCCCCACACCTACAATAAGCAAGGCCTGAGAGAATTTCTACCCATGTGCAGGATGGGTAGAAAGTCTTACCTAGCCAAGCACCAGCAGGAAGGACCCACAGTTGCCCAGGAGCTGCTGGGGCAGCAGTGAGTATGCAAGTGCCCCCTAGCCAGGCTGTGGGCGTGTACCAGGAGCAGGGGGTTGGCTTAGCTGGTTTCTCCCTTGCCATGTCTAAGGGGCAGACGCATGTTGTCTTCACATTTCTGGAGCTGCAAATATCCTTGCTCAGAGCACTCCCAGTGGGTGGGGGTCACCGAGTCCAGGAGCCACAGGCATCTGCAGAAGTGTCTCCTGCATGAGCCAGGAATGGGATACCCAGGGCCTATGGGGCGACTTCCCTTAGCAGCAGCCACCCTTCAGCCTCTGGAGCAGGGGGCCTGGTATCTGTGTGTCCAGGGGGCCGGGTGCCTGTGTGTTAGGGGGCCAGGACTGGGTGATGAGGAGCCTGTGTGTCCAGGGGGCCAGACGCCTGTGTGTCTAGGGGGTCAGGAACCTGTGTGTCCAGAGCCGGGTGCCTGTGTGTCCAGTGGGTCAAGAGCCTGTGTGTCCAGGGGGCCGGGAGCCTGTGTGTCCAGGGGGCCG
>NW_022437050.1:5173052-5204319 GCF_009761245.1 Sapajus apella | reverse complement strand
GCCTGTGTGTCCAGGGGGCCGGGTGCCTGTGTGTCCAGGGGGCTGGGTGCCTGTCTGTCCAGGGGTTCAGGTGCCTGTGTGTCCAGGGGGTCAGGAGCCTGTGTGTCTAGGGGACTGGGTGCCTCTGTGTCCAGGGGCCAGGTGCCTCTGTGTCCAGGCCATTCGCCACCCTCAGCAGCCATCCTGTCCACAAGGACCACACCGGAGCCTCAGGGTCATTTCTTTAATATAGAATTTTATTTCTGGTTATAGAAACAAATGCTAAGAGGAGAAACAAAACTTCCCCATCCACATACAACAATTTAATAGATAAAAGAACAGTTAAAATAAATGAAAAACAAAAGGTAGAAATTTTAAACTTTGTTATAGCTTTAAAACATTAACGTCTGATACAATTAGAAATCACATTCAGATCTCAAACTTTAAAAAAAAAAGTATGGCTCCTTATTAAAAAAATACTGTATCCCATTTGAAATGAAAACACAAGCCGCCTGCTGTTGACATGGGTGGGGCTGTCCCTTCCTCTGGTCTCATGCGTGCCCCCTCCCGGTGCTGGGGTTCAGCCACCCTCCCTGGCCACCCACCTCCACTCCTCCAGGGCGGGACGCACAAGGTGACATGAGCGGAAACTCATATCCAGTGCTCTAGAACTGACATTTCCTCTTTCTAGGATACTGCTGCTTTTTAAAGCACTGATTATTAAACAAGTTGTGAAAAATACTTTAGACAGGCAGCCACTGTAAAAAAAAACCAAACACACTCACACACACACACACACGCAAATACACACACACACCCCCGAATACCCGCCCCTCCCAAATTATTTTTACAGGTGAATTATCATTCAGATTAAAAACAAAAACAAAAACAAAAGCTCAGGATTGGCTTTAACCCCTCCGGCACGGGTGCTGAGGTGCCAGTCTTTGTCGCCTGCAGGGTGCTCACAGCCCGAGTGTCTGGACTCAGTGACATCTCAGGACAGAATCTGGAGCACAGCTGTTGTCTCTCCTCCTGCCCCGCCCCCCTTCTCCTGAAACAGAAATCAAGCCACATAGGTGAAGGTATTCTAGGTATCCAAAAAGCCTTTCTTGAAAGAAAGGAGAGAAGGGCCAGACTTAAAACATTTTATTTTTATTTTTGAGACAGAGTCTTCCTCTGTTGCCCAGGCTGGAGTGCGGTGGCATGATCTCAGCTCACTGCAACCTCCATCTCCTGGGTTCCAGTGATTCTCATGCCTCAGCCTCCCTAGTAGCTAGGATTACAGGTGCCCGCCACCACCACACCTGGCTAATTTTTTGTATTTTTAGTAGAGACGGGTTTCACCATGTTGGTCAGGCTGGTCTCAAATTCCTCAGGTGATCCTCCCGCCTCGGCCTCCCAAAGTGCTGGGATTACAGGTGTGAGCCACCTCACCTGGCCAACTATATTATTTTAAATCCCCATTGTTACTGATAAAAAAAAAAAAAATCTGGACCAGTTAACCTAGAAACTGAGAGACCACAGACACAATTTAACATCCATACAGGCCTGTGAACCTCATGCAGGAAAAATCATCTAATTCAGAGTCACAGATCTTGCTTCAGCTCAGCCAACACATTTGGAAACAGGACAGTTCTAGAAGCTGCTTTTGACTCTGGAGTCAGAGGGGCAGGTCTTATAGCCGGAGGGGAGAAAACACTTCTTGGCTGTCATGCCGGATTGAAGCCGTTTTGCTTCCTCTTGGCCCTGGCCTCCTGCACACGTTTCACTGTGTCTGACACGGGGTAAACCACCAATGACTCAACTGAGCAAATGATTCCAGAAGAAAGAATCCGAGATAAAGAATAACCAACTAGGAGTCTTCTAATTCTAGCCTGACCCTCAAGGAAAAAAAAAAAAAAAACTGGGTAAGGAGCAAAAAAAGTGATAGAGGGTGGGCACAGTGGCTCATGCCTGTAATCCTAGCACTTTGGGAAGCTGAGGTGGGGGGATCACCTAAGGTCAGCAGTTCAAGACCAGCCTGGCCAACATGGTGAAACTCCCATCTCTACTAGAAATACAAAAATTAGCCAGGTGTGGTGGCAGGCGCCCGTCAGCCCAGCTATTAGGGAGGCTGAAATAGGAGAACCGCTGAACCTGGGAGGCGGAGGTTGCGTTGAGCTGAGATTGAGCCACTGCATTCCTGCCTGGGTGACAGGGTGACAGAGTGAAACACCGTCTCAAAAAAAAAAAAAAAAAAAAAAGTGACAGAGTGACATGGAGACCTCTTCAGTCACCCTTGGCAGCCTCTGATTGACTGAAATCTGGCGGATGGAACCTGAAGACGCAACTGGGTCACTGGGGCCTGGAGCGGGGTGGGGTGGGGGGTCATTTATAGCCAGTGTTCAGCTGCTTAACCGAAGCAAAGAAATGCGTTTGCAGCTTCTCCCTGGTCTTAGTATTTTTCTTTTCAACGCATCTTCCCTGTGGTAAGAATGACAGGCAGGTGCAAAGACTAAGATCCTTCCGAGGGGTTTCTCCCTGGACAGAAGGAAAGATGCCTAAAAATAGAGTGACTGCCTTCTTAGTAATATTCTCTGATACTCTGAGCAGCCGAAACCAGCCATTAGAATGAGTAAAGGAAACCAAAAAAGTCCCAACGCTCACTCAGTCAAAGGAAGAATGCCCACTTCAGTCCCGTACAAAAATACAAGGAAAACGCCAGTCTTGGTGCCAGGCAGAGCTTCTGGGTCACGCTCAGGCCTCCTGGGAATGGTGGCTTCGAGGGAGGGCCTCCAGTCACTGACCCCTGGGTATTCATTCTCCAGGGACTGGGCTGTTTCTCAGGGCAGGACTCTGACCTCCTAGGGGCTGGCACAGGCTTGGATGTGACAGGCAGGCATGGCGAGGTTCATCAGAGATGAATCCTCCTCACCACGCTCCCCCCCCACCCATCTCTCTCATGGCCTTCTGATTCTGTTTTGCCCAAAGAACCTTCTCAGCCACCTCCTGGAAAGCCCAGCCCAGCTTCACACCGCTGGTAGCACCTCTGGTCATGGCGCATGTCGGGCCTGGCCCTGGGCCCTCCACCCTGCCCACCTTCTGGGAGGTGGCTCTGAAATGTCCCATCCAGCAGCAGAGCTGAAGGCTGCAGCCTCTGCCTGAGAAAGAGGAGCTGGAACAGGGCAGAAAAGCCCAGCAGAGGCAGGGTTACATGGCTGTGGGCTGAAAACCCAAAAGAGAAACTATTTTCCCTAAATGAAGTCAGTGAAATGGGTCTATTTAAAAAATTTCAGTTCAGAGGAAAATCTGTGTGGTTGTATCCCCAAAATCCCATTCTTCCAAGCAGCTGTGACTTCGGGTTTGGGTGACAGGGAGGACAGAGGGAAGGACGCAGCAGCTCCAACAGGACAATCCCTTCCACAGATTTAACTCCAACAAAATTCAAGCTGCACGCAGTGGGAAAGGGCCCCCTCTCTCGGCACAGGCCCAGCTCACCACCCTGCAGGGGGCTGCGGTACCCACTGAGATCCTTGGCAAAGCACAGATTCTAAGCCCTCCCTCTGGTCACCAAATGTAGCAGCGTTTTGTATCAAAAGACAACAGGAATTGCAAATGTCTTGCACCAAACCCAACAACAAGAAAAGCAGAGAGTATGTGGGTGATGAAAACCATGTCCTGAGCACTGAAAAACAGGCCTGGAGAAAGGAACTTGGAAAAGAAAAGGAAATTGTAAGATGCAGGAAAACAATCTAAGGGACAGAACCGGGCGAGAGACCATTTGTTATATTCTAAATTCTACCCTTACTTCCAAGAGCCGAAATACATTACCCGGGAACCTCCAGAGCTGAGTCCCGTCTATAGATTACTCCTGTCTTCATAGCAGCACATGTGAACTATTTAAAGTATTCTTATTAAATAATATTGCTTCGAAGTGGCGGTACTGTCAAGGAGGCTCGAGGCAAGGCTGTGGGTAAACACGTTTTCATCGGGAGTGTGAGGCCGTCACTGTGGCCGCCCCTTACCACAGACCCACTGCAGCCAGGCCGCACCCTGGGGGCCGACAAGGCCTCCATCCAGCATTCCGGGGCTCTGCATTTGTGAAGAGCCTCACAATCTGGTTTTGTAACTTATTCTAGCGTAAGGAGCGCGTGATTCCGCCCTGACACGTGAGGCGGCACGCTGGTGATTCTAAAGCCTTTTTTGGGGGGGGCTCTCTCTGAGAGGGGAGAGGAGGAGCCCAGGATGGACTTAGGGTGTCCTCCCTACAGAGGTCAACAGTTCGTCATCCCGCGTGAAGTCACTCAAGGACAAAGCAGAATGTGAAGCTTTTGAAGCCAAACAGACCCTGCGCTCCCGCCGGCTCTGAAAGCTAAGGGGAAAATCCTCTCCTCTGATGCATCCCCATGTTAAACTACGTTTCCATTTTTCCTACTGAGGTCTGTTCTTTGTCTCTATAAAAACACTGGTTTCAAAGTCAAAGAAAAGCTTTTTCTTCCTCCTGAACTTGCTGAGCCGCCTGAAGAAGGAATTTCTCTCTCTCTCAAGGGGGACCTTGCTCAGGGCTTTCTAAGAGTCACAGGGCCCTTGGGTGTTCCAGGGAGAGCCCACTTCGTGTAGAGGACATAAGAGCATTCGCCGAAGGACGCCTGCGATCTCAAACAGTACAGAAACGGACCCAGGAGTCAGGGGGCCGAGGTTCAGGTGGACTGAAACTTCTTGGGGCCCTGGCAGTCTGGAGGGGGGTAGGACGAGGCCACCCCACCCTGGCCCAACTCCACCAAATCCATCCCCTCCCTGCTTGAGAGGCCCAAAGCGTGGTACCTAGGATCAGGGAACACTCTGCAACTCAGAAACTCATCTCCACCTTTTTCACTTGGCATGGTTCTTAAAGAAAAAGGAAATACAAATAAACAGCAAATCCCAAAGAGGAACAACCAGACCTTGGGAGGGAAACTGAGGGGTGAGTGTGAGGTGCACAAGCCTCTGCCTGCCCAGTCATGGTCCCCCCGCAGTGTCTCCCAGTGCTGCCTCGAAGGTCTCTGCATGGGAACCCGACAGCAGCATCTCATTTCACTCAGAGCACACGGCGGCCTCTAATGTGAAGCCAGAGGGACAGGATGGGGTGCTGCAGAACCATGAGGGCCTGAGGCCCGATTGGTGAGGGACTGACTTTGAGGTTTTTAGGAATGTAGAAAGAGCCAAAGAGGGATGCTCTATCTGGGTCCCTCAAAGGCATGAGTGACAGGTCCCATCCTCCATGGAGGCCAGGTGTCACTGGGAGAACGTCTACACGGTAGGAAAGACACAAGTGGCTGAGGACAGGCACACGCTGGGACGCCAGGCACTGTGCCCTCCACGGCCGGGTCTCCCTGAGCTCCTCCGGCTCTACTGCTCTGTGGACACCAGGCTGGTTGCAGAAGCTGGCAAGAGAGAGGGTGCCCTGGGCCACCTGCTGCCCTAGCAGTTGGGGGACACTCAGGACCTGCCTTCCCAATTCTCAGGGGCCACCAGATGGTCTCGGTGGGAGGCCTGTGCTCAGCCACTTCAGATGTTTTCTTTTGGGATTTACCTCCTATTCAAAGCGGATGTCTTCTTGTATTTGGTAAACCTGGCAAGTTACTGAGCAGGAAGCAGGAAAGAGAAGTGGGTTACCGGGCCCATGGGCTCTGAGGGAGCCCCTTTCAGAACAGGGCAAAGTGGGAGGGGCCCTTCCCAAAGCCACCACTGTGACCTGCTGTTCTCATTCACGGACCATGCCCCCAGCCCCTGCTTAAAGGATAGCAGACCCTCAGCCTCTGCTGTGACCCTAGCATGGGGCTGGAATCAAGTTTCTTTTGCTTCCTGCATTCCTGCATATTGCTAGGGTCAACTCAGCCTTGACAACCTAGAGAAGGTTCTTGGGTTCCTGGTTCCCCACAGCTTAGGGTCACCGGCGGCTAGGACTGGGGGCTGAGGCTCTCCTGGTCCCCCTGGCCTGTGCTCTTGCTTCTGCAAATGAGCCTGGCTGGGAGGCGCTTGCTGGGCCGCCTCAGGGCACACCAGGAGGGCTGGGGCCAGATATGGTACCTGCTCCGATGACCAAATACGCTTTCAAAATCTCATGGTTATGAGCCCGGAGCAGTGGGTCCAGGACCCAGCCGTCCTGTCCTTGCCCTGCTCCGAGTCTGAGCTGACCCCTAGGCCCACTTCCCTTTGTCCCTCTTTGCAGTCGCTGCAGAAGCTACATAGCGCTGACTCCCCACACGGCAGGATGCAGCCCTGAGGTCCTGTGCTCACTACCCCCCAGCTCCACCCACCAGCCCCTTTCCACGCCCTCGGCATTGAAGCAGTAAAATCGGTGAGAATCCTACCACTAACAGAAAGAACATGCTCGTCTCAAAAGCTGGGAAAGCAAGTGGGTCAAAGCCAGCCTGAGCAGACCAGGGTGAGAGGCTACCTCACATTTTGTGACCAACTTGTGGTACACAGCGCTCCCTGCAGACATCAGCTTGCAGAAAGAGGCCGACCTGCAGCAGCTCAAAAGCAAACAGAACTCCCCCATGAGGGTGGCCACACAGCCCTGGGGATACACGGTCACCATGGGGGAGAGGGCAGGAGCAGGCGATCACAGAGACCCCCACTGACGGTACTGGCTCAGGCCACGCAGGCGCCAGTGTCAGGGAGCATCTCTGACCACCACGCCTCGTTCCCTCACACCACGCACGCACACACCAGGCAGCACGGAAAGCAAAGGACCACAGACAACAGCAGGAGCCGCGCATGTGGCACGGAGCGCGATCTCTCACCCTCCATGGACGGAACTGCACCTGGGACACCCGGCTGTGTTCGCCTCACCCCTACTTCTCTGAAACCTCACCCAAGGCAACAGGTATGGACTTCTACAAAGAGCTTATTTCCCATGGAAAGGTTAGTGCCATAGAAACGACTCGTTTGGGGGGCTTAGAAAAACAATGGAACAGGGGAAGGAAATAGAACAGGGGTTTTCTCTATCTAGGTGGAAGGAAGGGCCCACAGAAGTTCTGCACTTGTCCTAGGGTCGGGGACTCTGACGGGGCCACGGGCGCCCCCACTCCGCGACACAGCACGTCGCTCCTCCTGCACTGCCTTGAATCGCTTTGGAAAGCATTCTCCTTTCTTCTTCAGGGAGACACCTGCCCAGCCACCTCCCTCAGACGCCTTCCAGGCACCTGGGTTCCTCTGTGGCTCTCCTGCTGAGGGCCGGGTGGAGGCTGCTTTGCTGGTGAGAGGATGTGATGAGGAGGACGGGTGACTCCCAGAAACACCGCTCCTCTGGCATTTCTGGAGCTCAGTGTCGAATCTGCCACTGTTTCTTGTTGTGGTCCCCAACAGGAGGGCTGGCGTTGGAACGGCCAGCAAAGCTGATGGCTGACCTTTATGGGGACACCTCACACCTCTCAAGACACACGGAAGGACTCCTCTCTCCTCCCTCCCCGAGCTGGGTGCAGCGTTAGACAGCTCTGGCTCAATGCTGCTCAGTGACGAGGCTCTAGGTGACCCTGGCCGTCTTGATGGAAGTGCAGGGCAGCCTTCCTCAGGGACCCCGGAGCCGCCCTACTGGCTGCAGCATCCCGTCCTCCTCCAGTTCTCACTATGTCAACAAAACCAGTGGAGTTGGTGGGGCCGGGGCGTCGAGGCGCAGGAGCCGCTGCTGCCAGGGTGGGGCCTCCCTTCTGCTCACGGACGGACCAGGGAGGGCCTCTGCAGCTTCGGGCAGGAGAAACAGTTCCAATTGAAAACAGCAGAGGAAGGTGGGAGTGGTAAGGACACTGTAACTGAGTGAAAAAGCAGCTTGAGCAGATGGCGCTTGGCACTGTCAGGTCCACTGTGGCCGTCAGCACTGGGACATTGGAGCCGCGGGAGGATTCGGGAGGGTCTGGCCTGCAGAGCAGTGGCCCGACGGTCTCCGGCAGCATGATGCCTGCAGCTGGCGGATCCAGGGCCGTCTTTCTTCTGTGGACCTTCCACAGTGAATACCAATCCGGGAAGCTGTGGCTCTTACTTGAAGTTATCAGACAGAGCAGGTTTACCCTCCGAGAGGGTTAATGCCAGCAGGAACCCCGGACCGCAGCCAGTCATCAGACCATCAGCAGTGGAAATCCTCAAAAATAGATGATCCCTTTTGTGTCTGCCTCAGGTGTACAATGAAGTCTGAATTCCATGTTTAAACAAAGAAAAACTTGAGGTCCGAAGTGAAACCGGACACTCCCCGAGTTAATGCCAACACTCTCTATGTCACGTTCCGGGCAGAGAGGCTATTAGACAGTCCGTGGTGTGGCAGCAGCTCCTGGCTTCCCCAATAGGCCTCTGTCCAGTGCCTGGGCTTCCCCTATGGCCTCAGGGTGTGCCTTGCTGCGTTTCTGTCCGTCCTCCCAGGACAAAGGCAGCTGGCCATGTAGCATGGAGCGGGCAGAGCTATCTTGACACATTCCTCGAGATGCTGAACTACAGCCTCCTCCCCACGCCTGACAGGGAGGCCTGGGGAGAGGCAAAGGACATGAAAGCAAATAATTCCCAGAATCATACAATCAGTTGTCTGAACTTGTTTATGTTTTTGTTTTAAACCACGGGAGGACAGGCGATAACATGGAAAGGGCTGGGTATGTCCAGGTGCCGCCGATGCCCGCAGGCTGCTGTGGGCTGTCCTCCGTCCGTGGGTGCGGCCGCCTGTGCTGCTGGGTCCAGCTCCAGGGTCTCCGCTGGGTGAGTCCCACTCCCCTGCGTGCAGGTGACCTCATTCCCCCGTGCCTGGCCCCTGGGGGCCGGCAGCTGCGATCACTCCGGCCGGTGTGGTCGCGGTCCCACTGGGCTCCTCCACCCGAGACCTTTTGACCTCAGGCTCTCCAGTGGAGGAGGCGGAGGCAGAGGCGGTGGTGGCAGTGGCTGGGGTGGTGGTGGCCGTGGCGGGGACGGCTGCTGCTGACTCCTTGGCCCCCACCTCGCATACCCGAGTGACCACCACCGGTGAGGACGAACTCGCTTGGGCTGCAAGGAGCTGCAGAGGGCTGGTGAGGGCTGGAGTGGAGGAAGAAGAGGGTAACTCTAGGGTCTGGTTGGAACCAAGCTGTTTTTTTCCGAATAGAGGCCCAAGTCACCCACACAGGGGCTAAGCCACCGAGCAGAGGAGCTGAGTGCACCCTGCTGTCCCCTCCCCACCAGGTCTGTCATGTCCTTGCTGGCCCCAGCCTGCTAGGTGGAAGTCCCTCTCATTGCTGTGTCTGGATCCTGGGGGACATCAATGGGTTGCCCCACTCCTTTACACAGATGCATCGCCCTGAGCTATCCCACTGACACCCCACCCAGCACCCTGGCTTCCTGCACCCCACCTGGTGCCCTGGTGCCCCTGGGTTCCTGCACCCCAGCTCTCCTCCTTCCTTTTCTGACCTCCTGCCTCACCCCATGGAGTGTGAACTCCAGACAATGGGCAGATCTGGGCTTTCCCTCCACCTTCTTTCCTTTTTTTTTTTTTTTTTTTAAAAAGGCATAGAGTATCACTCTATCACCCAGGCTGGCATGTAGTGGAAAAATTATAGCTCACTACAGCCTCATTCTCCTGAGCAGCTGGGACCACAAGTGTGCGACACCACACCTGGCCAAGTTTTGGAGTCTTATGTAGAGAAGGGGTTTTGCTATATTGCCTAGGCTGGTCTTGAACTGGACTCAAGCGATCTGCCTGCCGCAGGCTCCCAAAGTGCTGGGCTGAAAAGTGTGAGCCACAGAGCCTGGCCCCTTCCACCCTCTTTTCTTAGTGCTGTCCCAGTGCCTGGAGTACAGCAGGTACTCAATAAACTGAACTGTGAGGAGGATCGGGCAATACTGGAGAAACGTTCTCATGCTGCACTGACTACCAGGAGCCACAGAGCTTGGGAGGTGGCGCAGAGAACGGGGCGGGGCCTCACCGTAAGCGTTGCCGGCTAAGCTGTTTGTGGGAACTGCATGCTTTCCATTCTGAGTGACGGCCCGGACTGGAAGGTGGTGCTGGCCGAGGGTCACGGGTGTGGCAGGCTGCAGGATGGTGACTGTGTGTCCGGGGACCCCCGGGGCCATCTGGCTGGCCACTGTCTGGATGACTCCGCTGGCTGCCGGGATTGTGGCAAACGCAATGGTGGGTTTCTCCTCTAGGCCTGCAGGACAGGAACCAAGTTAGCATCACACTCAGCTAACAGGACAATTGATTTCCTCGATGCCTGGGCAGCAGGTTGGCCAAGAGGGGGAGTGAGGTCGGCAGTGGGAAAAATGGGTTCGCCAGAGGAAAATCTCATGGGTGAAATAGGTTTGGGAAGAAAACAACTGCTAGGGTTTTAAAGTAATATTTTACTTATTTACTTATTTTTTTGAGACAGGGTTTTGCCGCTCTTGTCACCCAACTGGAGTGCAATGGCACAGTCTTGGCTCATTGTAACGCCACTTCCGGGGTTCAAGCGAATCTCCTGCCTCAGCCTCCCGAGTAGCTGGGATCACAGGCGCGCACCACCACACCTGGCTAATTTTTTTATTTTTAGTAGAGACAGGGTTTCACCATGTTGGCCAGGCTGGTCTCGAACTCCTGACCTTGTGATCTGCCTGCCTTGGCCTCCCAAAGTGCTGGGATGACAGGCATAAGCCACCACGCCCAGCCTAGACTTAGCTTTAATCAACCCAAATTCAGTCTGAGAAAGCAAATGTATTACTGGGAATGAAATGATCTGATTAGAGCTGTACCTTGGTCTTCCTTCAGTATTATGGCAGTACTGAAACAAAAACCACCACCGAGATGAAGTCAAGGGAGGTGAGTGAAGTCAGAGGATGCTGCCCATCTGAAGGCGTTCCAGAGACGGTCTTATGTGGGGTGGGGGTCAGCTGCATGTTCAGTATCTACCCGTCAATCCCTGGGATCAGATTCCTTTTAGCAGTTCAGAACTATCTTTTCCCTAAATGACTTTTAAAGTCTCCTTATGAGGGAGTAGAAAAGAACAGTCTTCCCAGGCTCATTCTTTCTCCCATAGAAAATACTAAATTCCAAATTTATGCAAGGCCACAGCACAACTTAATTCAATGTTACCTTAAGGCAAGGACACAGCTGCATGCATCCGAGGGCATATTCAACAAGGAAGGATGCATCTGTGGACAGTCATGCTTTTTTTTGGTGTGTGAGATAGGGTCTGGCTCTGTCACCCAGGCTGGAGTGCAGTGGCGCAATCTCGCTCACTGCAACCTCTGCCTCCAGGGTTTAAGCGATTCTCCTGCCTCTGCCTCCCAAGCAGCTGGGACTACAGGAGCGCACCACCATGCCCAGCTAATTTTTGTATTTTTATTAGAGCAGGGTTTCACTGTGTTGGCCAGGCTGATCTTGAACTTCTGACCTCAAGTGAGCCACCTGCTTTGGCCTCTCAAAGTGCTGGGATTACAGGTGTAAGCCACCGCACCTGGCTCATGCTGATTTAAAAGGACATGGCAGCGAGAGGCAGAGGCGGAGAATCATCCTCCTCAAGCCCCAGGCCCATGCCGATGGCACTGCCTTCAGGACCTGCTGGCTGGGACCACCACGGAGAGTCCTGTGAAGGCTGCCGGCCACGGCCGCATTACCTCTGGCCTCGCTGCCCAGGTCCAGCACAGCTGCGCCCGCTGCATCGTGGGAGCTCCCTGCCGAGCCCTGGCTGGTGAGGATGTATCCGTTGGCCGAACTGGCAGACGTGGTGACCACCCTGACCATGGTGACGGTGGGGGCCTGCTGCACGACGTGGATGGCATGGCCCGCGGGCTGCTGGGAGGTCACGATGGAGGCGGGCATGTAGGCCACGGGCTTGGCCACGAGGCTGGATGGTCGGGGTGGCACGGCCATGATCACTGGCTGGGCGCTGACGGGGGAGCCTGCACGGAGGGTGCGGAGTGGACAGTGACCCCTCCTGTGCCCTGAGAGTCCCGTCCCACCCCGCAAGAGGGCCGCCCGCTCCTTACCAGGTGCGCTTTGGGAATACCGGTACTCTGGGACAGAAGCTAACTTGGACCCGAAGTCAGGGTCATGTGGAATGGGGGAGCCCTCCCGAGACAGGCACTCTGGGGTCTGCAGGCCGCTGGAGCGAGGGGACATCAGCCCGGGGTGTGTGGGTGAAGCTGGAGCGCTCCTGGAGAAGAGGGAAGGACCTTGGCAGTCAGCGCCCGCCCGTGCTAAGGGATGGGAGGACGTTTCCGAGACATTACGCAGCTCAGTGTCGTCAGTGTCACCCCGTCCTCCACCCACGCCCTCTGGAGCTCATCTCCGTCCACCATTCAGGCAGTGAGATCCACTTCCTGTAACCTGAACCCAGCGTTTAAAACTCCATTTGAGGGGGGCTGCACGGGGCTCCATTAGTGTTCACTTCCACCACGGCCAGCCAGTTGTCTATGAAAATGGCTCAGACCTTCTGTATCAAAACACATCAGCTTCTGTTTGGTAGGCACATGCGTTCCACCATGAAAATGCTAACCTGAGAGTAAAATGAGCTTTGGAAGCACAACTGTTTCCTCGACAACCAACAGTCCGCGCACGCTCACCCCGCCCCCCGAAATCACCGCCTGCTCCCCATCCTGCCCCCCTGCCCACTCCCCATCACCACCAACCTGGGTTCTACAATAGAGACCCGGGTTCTACGATAGAGACCTGGGTTCTACAATACAGCGTTCCTGGCAGGTGCCACCCGCGAGGGGCTGGTGTGGGCGACGGCGACGCAGCTGAGACCCAGGCCTGGAAGCAGTCAGCTTTCTTCTCTGGAACCACCCAGCACACATGTGCAGCAGGACAACAGCCCACCCACGCCGCTGCGCACACAAAGCAGGAGGTTTCAGCAGAGACCCAGAGAGGCAGGAAGCTGGAACCCACCAGAGGCGCCTGGGGGTAAGGAACCAGTCTTTTTTGAAACTTTTTTTTTTTTTTTTTTTTTTTTGGTAGAGACAGGCATCTTGCTAGGTTGCCCAGGCTGGTCTTGAACTCCTGGCCTCAAAGTGATCCTTCTGCTTCAGCTTCCCAAAGTGCTGGGATTATAGGCATGAGCCACTGTGTCCAGCCAGAGTCTTCACTGTGTTACAAATACCCTTGGTCACTTTGTGTATGCTGTGTCTACTGCTGGTGGCTGTGCTGGGCCCTTCCTGGGCTCCTCGGGCAGAGGCCTGGGTGCTCCCCCACCGTCACTCCCCTCCCTGCTGCCCTGCGGTCTCTTCCAGACCACTTGGCTCCCCGTCTGCTCTTCATCCTGGGCCTGGAGGCCTTGCCTGCTGATTCCAGTGCTTAGCTGATTCAGTCCCAGACCCGTGTGGCCAAGGCGGCTCCCCAGTTCTCCAGTCTGCCATGGCTCTCATTCTTACCAAAGAGGCCAAACACCGATCACGGCCCTCTCTAATCTCCCCTTCCTCTACCCAATCACCCCCTTCCCTATGACCTGCCTCCCTTTAAACCCATCCAGCCTCTGCAAGTCAAGCCAGCCTCCTCCCTCTACAGAAGACCCAGCTCTGGCTGTGCCATTCTCCTGGCCTGGAGGGGCCTCCTTCCTCCCATCACCCAAGCAGATTCTATCAGCACATCTGCTTCCACAACTCCAAGGGTGACCTTAAAGATGGGACCCTACCCTCCCTGCAAGTCCTCCTCACACACAGCTCCCCGGACAGCGCTGGACACACAAAGCGAGTCCCAGCCACTTCCCCTGGCTGACAGACTGCCCTACAGGTGAAAAATGACACTGGCAACTGTCAGGGGTTTGCCTGTCCCACAGAGAAGACACACTGAGTCCTAACCCCCAGTACTGCAGGATGTGACCTTATTTGGAGACAGGGTCTAACAGAGGTGATCAAGTCAAAATGCCACAGTCATTCAAGTGGACCCGAATCCGATGACTGGTGTCCTCATACGAAGGGGAAGTTTGCACCCAGACACACACAGATCACAGCGCCACTTGAAGATGAAGCAGAGGTCGGGGTGATGTGCCCACAGGCCGAGGAGCACCAGAGACCGTGGGCAGCCATGGTGGAGGCCTGGGGAGACTCCCTGCAGCCTCAGAGGGACCCAGCCCTCCTGACATCTTGACCTTGGACTTCCAGCCTCCCTCCAGGACTGAGACAGTCATCATTTGTGTAAGCCGCCCAGTGTGCAGGTGCTTGTTTCAACAGCCCTAGTAACCTAATGGTGCAACAAAATTTCTCTCCACATTCTTTTTTTTTTTTGAGACGGAGTTTCACTCATGTTACCCAGGCTGGAGTGCAAT
Organism: Sapajus apella; assembly: GCF_009761245.1. Lineage (NCBI taxonomy): Eukaryota > Metazoa > Chordata > Mammalia > Primates > Cebidae > Sapajus > Sapajus apella. The sequence goes on along the minus strand of NW_022437050.1, from coordinate 5,190,127 downwards.
GGCGCGATCTCAGCTCACCGCAACCTCCGCCTCCTGGGTTCAGGCAATTCTCCTGCCTCAGCCTCCTGAGTAGCTGGGATTACAGGCATGCACCACCATGCCCAGCTAATTTTTTGTATTTTTAGTAGAGACGGGGTTTCACCATGTTGACCAGGATGGTCTCGATCTCTTGACCTCGTGATCCACCCGCCTCGGCCTCCCAAAGTGCTGGGATTACAGGCTTGAGCCACCGTGCCCAGCCTTCTCTCCACATTCTTTAGGCGATGCTGTGTTCTGGAAAAGCAGGGCTCTGTTGAAATCTTCCAAATGATGTTCAAACGCTTTTTTGAATTCCTACCTTAACCATAGGCCCAGTTCACCTGAGAACCACCCTGCCACACCCTATGCCCGAAATTAATTTTCAGATATTTCAATCCCTTCCTTCCTTTCTTCCTCCTTCCCTCCTTTCTTCCCTCCTTCCTTCCCTCCTTTCCCTTCCCTTCTTTTCTTCCCTCCCTTCCTCCCTTATTTCCTTTCACGGAGTTTCACTCTTGTCACCCAGGCTGGAGTGCAGTGGCGTGATCTCAGCTCACTGAAACCTCCACCTCCCGAGCTCAAGTGATTCTTGTGCCTCAGCCTCCCGAGTAGCTGGGATTATAGGCATTCGCCACCATGCCTGGCTAATTTTTCTATTTTTAGTAGAGAAGAGGTTTCTCCATGTTGGCCAGGCTGGTCTCAAACTCCCTACCACAGGTGATCTGCCTGCCTCGGCCTCCCAAAGTGCTGGGATTACAGGCGTGAGCCACCGCACCCGGCCAGATATTTCAATCTTTCATGGAATCGTGTTGGAAGTAGAATTTGGAAATGGGAAGCATGAGATGCTAATGTGTCCTTCCACAGGGAAGGATTTCCGAGAGGGCCTCTTGGGAGATCTCGTCCCCCACACTAGCATGGGCTCATCCGATGGGCAACCTTGGGAAGAGCCACCCAAGCTCCTCCAGACTGGGCTTGGCCAGGACAGAGCTGGGCAGGGGTGGCCCTGACCCACCAGGCGGGTGGCACAGGCCGGGAGAGGGTCTGTCCCCCCCCATCTGCAGCAGAGCCACGTTCCCCAACATCTGTGAAAAGCAAAGGCAGCTGTGGGCTCCCCAAGTCATACCCCGAGTCTGTCCCTTCAAAGATTGGCTCTCCCTGGGTCCTCTCTCACTGCAGCAGATAGCTCGGAGCCACCAAAAGCACCGCAAGCTGCAAGCCATTCACTCCTGGCCTTAGGAACTTTCCCACTGCTACACACATTTCCACTTCCTTTTTTTTTTAGATGGAGTCCTGCTCTGTTGCCCAGGCTGGAGTGCAGTGGTACGATCTCAGCTCACTGTAACCTTCTCATCCCGGGTTCAAGCAATTCTTTGCCTCAGGCTCCTGAGTGACTGGGATTACAGGCATCCGCCACCATACCTGTAATTTTTCTATTTTTTTAGTAGAGGCTAATTTTTCTTTTAGTAGAGACAGGGTTTTACCATGTTGGCCAGGCTGCTCTCAAACTGACCTGGTGATCTGCCCGCCTCGGCACCCCAAAGTGCTGAGGTTACAGGTGTGAGCCACTGCACCAGCCCATATTTCTGCTTCTAAGAACTAATATGTTATTATTAGTAGAATAGTCAGTGGCTTACTTAGTAACATAACTATTTTAGGAATTCCTGGTCTTGAGATGTTCTCTCAAAACAAAAACAAAACAAAAAAATGGTGAGTCTTTAAGTGCCAAAAAGAGCAGTCACCCCTCAGTATCTGAGGGGAGGGCATGGCAGCTAACAAATCTGCAGACGCTCAACCAAGTTCCTCATATATATGGTGTCGCATTTGCATACAACCTATGTACATTCTCCTGTAAGCTTTAAATCATATCCAGGGTACTTAGAATTCCTAACTCAATGTACATGCTATGTAAATGGCTACTGTAATGTGTATTGTTTCATTTGTATTACTTTTTTTTTGAAAAATTTTTTTTTCAGTCAAAGTTTTGCTCATATCACCCAGGCTGGAGTGCAACAGTGCAATCTCAGCTCACTGCAACCTCTGCCTCCTGGGTTCAAGCGATTCTCCTGCCTCAGCTTCCCAAGTAGCTGGAATTATAGGTGCCCACCACCATGCCCGGCTAACTTTGTATTTTTTTAGTAGAGATGAGGTTTCACCATGTTGGCCAGGCTGGTCAATTCCTGACCTCAGGTGACCCAGCCTCGGCCTCCTAGAGTGCTGGGATTACAGGTGTGAGCTACTGCACTAGCCTTTTTTTGGGACTATTTTTGACCTGTGATCAGTTGCATGCCCAGACACTGAGCCTGCAGCTATGGAGGCCGCGGATGCGGGGGGAGGGCCGACTGTGCCACGCATCCCTAAACTCCAGCCCAGCCCAGCTTTCCTAATAGCTCTAGGACAGCCACACAGAAAGCTTTACCTTGAGGACAGAGGCCCGAAGGGGGTGCGGAAGCAGGAGACGCCCCTCTGCCTCCGTTTCCGGAATGCCTGTTCCACGAGCTTGGCTTCAGAGGCAGGGTCTATACGCCAAAAAGACCCCTTCCCAGGCTCCTCCTGGGAACGCGGGACTTTAATAAAGTAACGGTTCAAAGAGAGGTTGTGTCGGATGGAATTCTGCAGGGAAGCAGAGACATTCACCCATCATCAGCAAGTCAGAAATCGAGTCCCACCTGCCCCAAATCTGCAACATAGGTGGGACCAGGGTGAAGGGAGGCCATCCCGCTGTGCAGAGCCCTTGGTGCTGTGCGGGAGCAGATGCGGGGTGCAGGCCATGCCTATCAGAATCTGACACAGCATCATTACCATTTTACAGTCTGCTTTTTTTTTATTTTTTGAGACAGGGTTTCGCTCTTGTTACCCAGGCTGGAGTGCAATGGCGCGATCTCGGCTCACCACAACCTCCGCCTCCTGGGTTCAGGCAATTCTCCTGCCTCAGCCTCCTGAGTAGCTGGGATTACAGGCACGTGCCACCATGCCCAGCTAATTTTTTGTAGTTTTAGTAGAGACGGGGTTTCACCATGTTGACCAGGATGGTCTCGATCTCTTGACCTCGTGATCCACCCGCCTCGGCCTCCCAAAGTGCTGGGATTACAGGCTTGAGCCACCGCGCCCGGCCCATTCTGCTTTTTTAAGAAGGAGTCTCGCTCTGTTGCCCAGGCTGGAGTGCAGTGTCATGATCTTGGCTCACTGCAAACTCCACCTCCTGGGTTCAAGGGATTCTCCTGCCTCAGCCTTTTGAGTAGTTGGGACTACGGGTATGGGCCACTATGTCTGGTTGATTTTTTTGTATTTTTAGTTGAGATGGGGTCTCATACTTTTGGGCTTAAGCCATCCTCCCACCTTGGCCTCCCAAAGTGCTGGAATTATAGGCGTGAGCTACTGTGCCTGGCTGTCATTACCATTCTTTACAGAAAAAGTGAAAAAGATTGATCCTGGTCTAGGAGCACGTCTGGGACAAAAACAAAACAAAACACTGGGTCTTGACTGGGCAAGATGGCTCAGGCCTGTAATCCCAGCACTTTGAGAGGCTGAGGCAGGTGGATCGCCGGAGGTTAGGAGTTCAAGACCAGCCTGGCCAACATGGCGAAACCCCATCTCTATTAAATAAAGTGCAAAAAATAGCTGGGCATGGTGGTGGGCACCTGTAATCCTAGCTACTCAGGAGGCTGAGGCAGGAGGATGGCCTGAACCTGGGAGGGGAAGGTTACAGTGAGCAGAGATGGCATCACTGCTCTTCAGCCAGGCAACAGAACGAGATCCTGTCAAAAAACAAAACAAAACAAAAATTAAAAAACAAAAAAACCAAAACTAGTGGATGGGCTATACTGACTTTGGAGAAAATACAGGCAAATGCAACATGTGTCAGTCATGGCTGGTGTGAACGAAGCTCTTATAATCCCATCCACAATTCAGACATGTGGGCCGCTTTATTAACAGTATATGGTGCATTTCCAACTTAGTATGGGACTGTAAGGCACAGCAAGCACAAAATCTAACAAGGTATGTCCCCATCTTCTCAGTCTGGGAAAATATCCCTCTTTTATTACTTAATTTTTTTTTTCTTTTTAGATATAGGGTCTTGTTCTGTCTCCCAGGCTGGAGTGCAGCGGAGCGATCACAGCTCACTGCAGCCTCCACCTCCCGGGCTCAAGTGATCCTCCCACCTCAGCCTCTGAGTAGCTGGGACCACAGGCGTGCACCAGCACATCCAGCTAATCTTGAGTAGAAAAGAGGTTCTCGCTATGTTGCCAGGCTGGTCTTGATCCTCCTCCTGTGTCGGCCTCTCAAAGTGCTGGGGTTCCAGGCAGGAGTCCCCTTACTGCCCTCTTTTCTGTCTATTTTCAGGGAAGCGACGTGCCTGTTAGTTTTGTGTTCTAGGGGAGTTTGGAGGCGCTCCGGGCCCAGGGCCTGCCTCACCTGCCAGCCTTTGTCGGCTGTTCGGTAGTAGGGGTAATGCTTGGTGATGTGGGCGTAGATGCCGCTCAGGGTCAGCTGCCGGTCCTGGGCAGAGGAGATGGCCTGCACGATCAGCTGCGCGTAGGAGAACGGTGGCTTGGACTCATCCTGCGGAGAGATGCGGCTCACAGGTGAGCTCCAGCAAGGTCCCCAGGTCCACACCACCCGCCCGCCACTGCTGACAGAGAGGAACCTTCCCCCGAGGACATACTCATCTCGACAATCCCAGTGCCCTCCAACGATCCCATTAAGGGGCTCACATTAAACTAGGAACAGCCGTTTTTGCCTTGTGGGAAGGAAAACTTCTGTTTTTATCATAATTTAATTCTGAAATTTCTCACCTCTTCCACAAATGGATCTTAAAACAGCTGTTGGACAGAAATGAACTAAGACAGAGTTATAAGGAGAAGGGCGCCATCCTTCTCAAGGGCTGTGTGAAGGCTCTGACGCTGGGCTGCAGTGGCAGATGAACAAGGAGCGGAGCGGGAGGGGCCCTGGTGTCAGTGCCACCCGTCACCAGCAAATGGCCAACAAGGACAATTTGGGCACGAAAAGGAGAAAGGGCCAATGGCTCTACCACCAACTTCGGCTGCATTCCTCGTGGGTCAAGACTGCCTCGAGCACACTGCCACCTGTGCCGCGTCACTACAGCCCAATCCTGGTCACCATGTGCATCATGGCGCCGGGGGGGCTCTGACCTTGGGGCTGTCTCCTCCAGACGTGTCTGCCTGCTGCTCCGATGCAGCCTTCGCTGCAAACTCTGCTGCCAGCTGCAGGTCCGAGGTCACGTTCTGCACAAAGCGGTAACTGGAGGAGCCAGCACCTCGTGGGCTAGCTGGGCAGGAGTTGGGGACACTGAGAAGAGAGAAGGACACTGTAAGCTCATGGCTCTGAAAAGGGGGTCCCTGAGGGGCACAGGACTTTCAGGACCTACCGGGAGGGTGGGGCTGTGGGGGAGAAACCTGCACTTTCCAATCATAAGTGCCCTCACACTGCCCCGCCCTCAGAAAAGTCCAAGGTCACACAGCGTCAGGGACAAGATGCTGGAAATGGCAGACATGTTTCCTCCCAGCGGTGACTTCTGCTCAGGGGCTGAGAGTGCCATGGGCCCCCCTCCTAGCATTGTGCAGGGCCCAAGGCAGGACCTGGTCAGGAAGCTCCGTGGAGGCCCCTCCTCAGCTGCCCTCACGCAGCTACAGGACGTGCACCTGGGGCAGGTCGTCTGTGCAGGCTAATCGCCTGTGTGCAGGTGTCCACAAGGTGGCGCCATGGGAAAAGGCTTGGGCCCGGGACAACCCATTGGGGTCAGAGGCAGATGCTAGAAAGGGGCCCTGGAGGTGCCATCACCCTGCAGGATGAGGGCCCTGTGGCAGATGGCTCTCCTGGAGGCACTGCTCTCAGGAAGAGCTGGCCCCTGTGGTTTCCCCCGAGCCACTGAGACACCCCAGCCCTCGTCCCCTCTCCCTCCCAGGCTGGAGCAATCACTGACTGTCGGGAGTAACCGACACCCCTGGCTGCAGGTGGGGCCAGGGCCGTGGACGGAGGCTGCGTCTGGTGGCTGAGGAGTGCGCCCTGGCCTGATTCCCTAACTCGCTCAGGCACAATTTGGTGAGCAAACCATGGCGATGTTTTGCTTCTGAAAATTATTTCTATTACAGGTATTCAGAGAAAGTCAATGAGGACATGAAGAATGGGTGCAGAACTCTCCGAGAGAAAGAGCTCCCACTGTTCTGAGCACATGGGCACCCACCTGGCCCTGTCCCAGGAAAGGCTCTGCCCACCTGTGATGCTGACATCCCCGCCTCAACCGACTTAGAGCCCCCATAGTGAGCAGGATGCTCCCTGCTGCCCTGCCCCACAGCAGGCCACCCAGAACCCTCCAGAAGGTCCACTCTCCTCCTCCCACCTTGCTGCTGCTTCCTCTGCCTGGAACGTACTTCCCCAACCGTCCACGCACAAGACTCTCTCAGATCTCCAAACTTAGGCTCCGAGGCCACCTCCTCCATGCTGCCCTCCTGCCCCCGCTCCTAGGGCAGCCCCCAGGCCCAGGACGGTGATGCGAGTTTGCAATTTGTCTCTCTTACTAGGTAGGGGCCCCGCCTGCACTGAAGGGGGCTTGAGAAACATTTCTTGGATGGAGCAGGAGGATGAATGAAAAAAGCCCTATGGCTGAGAAAAACCTGGCAACTGACATCAATGATCAGTTCAGGTCTGGGGCTTTTTCAGGGATGACTCAGCGTCAGTCACACAGAACGTTAAGGACTCTGATCTGGAATTCCTGCTCTTTTATCCAACAGACTCCTCAAATACAGCACACACAGGTTAAGTTCTGCATGTGTCGAAACTTAAATGAACACACCCACAAATGGCTTGATTGAGGTAGGAAACAGTCAAAGGGAAATTTTTTTTCTGAATTTAATTCTGAACCCAAAATACAAAACTCAAGATTAAAAGTCAGGTGAGGCCGGGCGCGGTGGCTCATGCCTATAATCCCAGCACTTTGGGAGGCCGAGGCAGGTGGATCATGAGGTCAACAGATCGAGACCATCCTGGCCAACATGGTGAAATTCCGTCTCTACTAAAAAGACAAAAATTAGCCAGGCATGGTGGCTCATGTCTGTAGTCCCAGCTACTCAGGAGGCTGAAGCAGGAGAATCACTTGAACGTGGGAGGTGGAGGTTGCAGTGAGCTGAGATCATGCCATTGCACTCTAGCCTGGGCGACAGAGCGAGACTTTGTCTCAAAAAAGAAAAAAAAAAGGCGAGAAGGGGAGAGAAAGGTTTTGACTGATAACAGCACACAGCCCCCAAAATCAGCTTTGTCAAAGGCTTCTGGGAACCGAACACCTCCCTGTCAAGGCAGGATGGCCTCATGGCTGGGGGAGCTGCAGATGACATGGCCAGCATCGCACCTGTGTACCCGGCCCCAGACCCAAAGCCACTGGACGTCCCCTGGGACTCAGTGGGAAGAACTGAGATTCAGGCCTTGCTAGGGACCACTGGACCAAGCTGTCACTCAGATACACCCTGATCTCCGGCCACAGGCTGGGGAACGGCCGCTCACCTCAGAAAATCTTGTCTGAGGCCCATGAGGTAGCAGGTGGGCTCCTCCATCCTTCCTAAAGACCAGCAAGGGGAACCCCCGCCCGCTCCATGACAAACGGTGATGGCCCAGCACGTGCAGCAGGGACCCGCTCCTGTTCCCAGCAATGATTTTGCAAAAGATCATAGAAAATTCATGTCTGCTGGGCTCGAAGGCTCATACCTGTAAGCCCAGCAATTTGGGAGGCTGAGGTGGGAGGATCACTTGAGCCCAGATGTTCAAACCTAGCCTGGGCAACATAGTGACGACTCCATCTCTACAAACTATTAAAAAAATTAGCCAAGTGTGGTGGCATGCACCTGTAGTCCCAAGCTACTCAGGAGGCTGAGGCAGGAGGATGACTTGAGCCCAGGAGTTTGAGGCTGCAGTGAGCTATACTGGTGCCACTGCACTCCAGCCTGGGTGACACAGCAAGATCCTGTCTCTAAAAATAAATAATGTTTAAAAATTTTTAAAATTAGCCCGGCGTGGTAGTGCACACCTATTGTTCTGGCTATTCAGGAGGCTGAGGCAGGAAGATGGCTTGAGCCTAGGAGATCGAGGCTGCAGTGAGCTATGATCACTGCACTCCAGCCTGGGCAACAGACTGAGACCTTGGCTCAAAAACACCAAAATTATTTCTAAACCTCAGGCAGTAAAACCCACCGGAAAGGTTGTCATTCCCAAAAGAAGAATTTCAAGTGAAAATAATAAAGGTTGGCAAAGCCTGGCTCAAAACACAGGGAGAGAGGAGGGTGGCCTCTCCACCCCCTGCCCCAGCACTGAACCTGGCCTGGGCTGCCAGATCCTGGTGTCACCCAGCTGGGAAAGGTATGACACCACAGTTTCTGAAGTTCTCCAGCCACCTGGGCTGAGGGACCACGTGTGTTTGTTCACATGGCTCCTCCAGCCCTTGGAGCAGCCCGTCTCTCAATAAGTCCCATTCAGCTGTCCTCTGCAGGCTGGCCTCGGCCATGGGGCTGTGCCTGGTACCAGGTCCCCAATGCCAAGGCCCCATACCAGGCCTGCAGCTGAGGGAAGTGGGGAGCAGAGGCCACTGGAGCCACAGCTGCGCAGGCCTGTAAAGTGCTCTGAGGATGTCTGGATGTGGTGGCATGGGACACCCAGCTCCACAGCCAGGGTCCTGGCCTTGGGGACTGAACAGAGAGGGGCCTTGGAGCCATCTGAAAATCTAATCGAGACATCCCGGCCAGGCGCGGTGGCTCATGCCTGTAATCCCAGCACTTTGGGAGGCCGAGGCGGGTGGGTCAGGATATCAAGACCATCCTGGCCAACATGGTGAAACCCTGTCTCTACTAAAAATACAAAAAACTAGCTGGGCGTGGTGGTGGGAGCCTGTAGTTCCAGCTACTTGGGAAGCTGAGGCAGGAGAATTGCTTGAACTCAGGAGACAGAGGTTGCAGTGAGCTGAGATTGTGCCACTGTACTCCGGCCTGGTGACAGAGCAAGAAAAAAAAAAAAAAGAATCCCGTGTCTGATGCCGGGAGTCCACGAAAACATTCTCTGACCCTTAGCTGAAAATGGCGGCATACACACCCACACGTGTCCTCCTGCAGGAATGACAGAGAGCAGGAAGCTGAGAGGACCCCACTGCTCCCTGACAGGGACCCCCAGCTCAACTGCAGGAAAGAAGAAATCGCTCCTTCTGGGGGAAGTACCCCAGGCCTCGGCCAGCCCCCGTTCCCACTCCCCAGCTGCCGGTGTGGGCAGCAGAGGCTGGACAGCGGCGGCCCACAGATGTGTTAGGGATCAAATGCCTGTGCCCTCGACTGGAGACTGAGAGTGGGACTGAAGCACAGCAAGCAGCTCACCCCTAGGCCTGGATTTCCCCTCCCTTCTATAGAGGACAATTTCCAAGTCACATTTCTGCTTCAGGCAAGAGAGCTGGAGGATCCTGAGTGGGGCACTTCCGGAGCTGTGTGCTTGCAGGGACAACCCCGCATGGGCCTGGGACAGCCAGCCTCCACCACACCCAGGAGCCGGGCCTAGAAGGTGCCTCCGGGACCACCCAGGACACGCTCGTGCAGGGACACTGGAGAGGAATGGACGGCCTGCGGGACACACGGGTAGCAGGGTCGTGTTACGATGAGAACTCACACGGAAAAAGGCAAATCCAACGACAGACCTACAGTCAACTCTGGAGCCGCCAGCTGGGTTCCGCCTCCAGAGCCCAAGACAAGCCTTCCCCGGGGCACAGGGCAGTGGTCCTTCCAGATCGCCCTCAATGTCTGTGGCTCTTCACTGAGGCGGAGAAGGCCACCCTGAGAGGCCTTGGGTTGGGAAGGGATGTTGCTTCCCCCAGGCCCAGAGAGGGCAGTGGGGGCCTGATCCCTCCTGAAGCCAGAGAGATGCAGATGGGACCCACCTGGAGGGGCTGTAGGAAGGGGCTGGGACAGAGCCTTGTGGGCAATGGAGGGTCCAGGAGGCTTCCCGGGTCTGAGTTGTCCTTTGTGTCCCGAGGCAATGCCTGTAGCCTCCTGGGGGAACCTCCCTGGAGACGAGGATGCTTGGGGTCCCTGCCCCAGCCTCTGCTCCAACACCAGCTGCTCTAAGAGGGCTTTTAGGACCTCACTGTTAAATAGAACAGCTGGCCGCGGCACATCTGTGGTTTGAGGAAGTTTCTACCAGGCAGGACATGGTGCAAGACAGAACAAGGGAGGAGGGACCCAGGGGAAGCCGCCGGGAGTCCGGGCAGAGATGAAGCGCAGTTCCCATCCCTAGGGAGGTAATGACGCCGTCTCAGTGAGACAGTAAGAACACCACGCAGAGCAAGAACACTCTCTTATAATAAAAAAAAACTCAAAAAAGGAGAAATAAAAATCCAAGAAAGGGTGGAAGGAGAGACTGGAGAAAATCTCCCAGAAACTAGAGAGGGAAAGGAAAGGAGAGGAGTGACGTCGGCTCAGAGGCCCGTCAGGCACAGGCAGTCCCAGAAGTGGGGACGGGATCTGGGGGTCCAGGCGTGGTGGCTTACACTTGTAATCCCAGCGCTTTGGGAGGCTGAGGCAGGAAGATCTCTGAGCACAGGAGTTCAAGACCAGCCTGAGCAACATAAGGAGATCCCATCTCTACCAAAAAATACAAAAATTAGCCAGGCATGGTGGTGCACACCTGTTGTCTCTGCTACTCGTGAGGCTGAGGCAGGAGGATTGCTTGAGCCCAAAAGTAACAGCCTGGGCCACCAAGTGAGACCTTGTCTCTTAAATGAGTAAATAAATGAAAAGTCTCTCTCCGTGTCCTTTCCCAGGAAGCGACTGGAGGATGTACTCTAGTAAAACAAAGGAACAAATCAGGAAAGAGGAAGACCATGGGAATCAGGAAATAGCCCTCTCTCCACCACCACCTCCTGAGGGGACTCCCAGGATGGTGGAGAAGATGATCCTGTGGTCAGAGAGGAAGGCCTTCACAGTAAATGGAGAAGAGGCCATTATATTAACTCCAAGAGGGGGAGAGTGTGGTGGAAATAAGCCAATAGTACAGGAAGGAAATGGCTAAGCATTATAATCACTCCACAGTTCTAATACAGAAAACGCTAATGCTGGGTAAACCAAACATGATGATGTAATTACGGGATGCAGTGGGGAAGCTAAATCCTCAATTTCCATATAAGAAGCTGTTGTACAAGACCTAAAACTGAAAAACCAAGACAGTCATGTGCAATGATGACTCGGGGACACAGGAGTGAGAAGGGATTAGCTCTGGGGAGTGTCACATGGGGATTTTCATTTTCTGAAATGTTTGGATTTTGTACGATGCGTATAGATAGATATAGTCTCTTCGTAATCTGGAAAAAAAAAAAGGAAAGAAAATTTCCAGAGGCAAGTTTCTTAGAACAATCGTTAACAAATGTTTCTGTTCCTTTAAGATAAATCCGACACTGTAAAACTCTGGAAAGCTATTTTTAAAAATTAACTAGTGGACCACTCCTATAGTCACAGCTGAGGTGGGAGGATCGCTTGAGCGCAGGAGGTCAAGGCTGCAGTGATCCCTGACGCTGCCACTGCACTCCAGCCTGGGTGTCAGACAAAACCCTGCCTCAAAACAAACAACAACAACAACAACAACAACAACAAACCAGACCCAGGCCTTGTAATCCTGGCACTTTGGGAGGTCAAGTTGGGAAGACTGCTTGAGGCTAGGAGTTCAAGACCAGCCTGGGCAACAAAGCAAGACACCATCTCAACAAAAATAAAAAATGAGCTGGGTGTGGCGGTGTGTGCCTGTAGTCTTAGACACACAGGAGGCTGAAGCGGGAGGATCGCTTGAGCCCGGGAGGTCGAGGTTGCAGCAAGCTGTGACTGTGTCACTGCACTCCAGCCTGGGCAATAGAGTGAGACCCTGTCAAAACACGAAAACAAAAACAAATCCCAAAACCACAATTGGAACTGCCATTAAAAATAATAATGTAGGGTCTGGGCGTGGTGGCTCATGCTTATAATCCCAGCTTGTACCCGGGAGGCAGAGGTTGCAGTGAGCTGAGATCACGCCACTGCACTCCAGCCTGGGCGACAGAGACTCCGTCTGAAAATAATAATCATAATAATAATAATTTAGGCTAGGCACGGTGGGTCATGCCTGTAATCCCAGTACTTTGGGAGGTCAAAAGATTAAGACCAGTCTGGCCAACATGGTGAAACCCCATCTCTACTAAAATACAAAAGTTAACTGGGCATGGTGGCATGCACCTGTAATCCCAGCTACTTGGGAGGCTGAGGCAGAAGAATCGCTTGAACCCAGGAGGCGGAGGTTGCAGTGAGCCGAGATCTCGCCACTGTAATCCAGCCTGGGCGACAGAGTGAGACTCTGTCTCAAAAATGATAATAATAATTTAAAAAATTAAATTGTTTCCGAAGTGCATTTTGCCCCAGTGAAGAGTAACCAGCACGCTGGCCTGAACAGGAGCTGCTCTTGGGCGAGACATGGACCTGAGTGGGTGCTTGAGCGGAGAGGCGGCCCGAAGCTCTGCAGGCGCCGGGGTCAGCTCCATGCCTGCAGACACCTCCTGCTTCCCCTGAGGCTCTCGTGGGGAACCTGGGAAGGACTGTCCCTGTGTGTCGCCTGCCTGTGCAGAAGCCGTGTGACAGGCCTACTCCACACAAGCCTCGTGTCACCAGAGGTCTGAGAAATTGGGCGCTACACCTAGAAGGGCCCTCCCAGAGATTACAGGAAAGCCGGGGGTGGGGCCATCCATTTACCAGATTGGAACAAATACAAGGACTTCCCTACCAAGCTTCATTCCGAGCTCCCAGCACTTCAGAGCCAAAGCCACCCCTCGAAGGGACCTGGGCAGGAGGGAAAAATAAAAGGAACACACAGAAAAATCCCAACCTTCCCGTGTGGAGGGAGCAGTAGTTACTTCCCCAGAGTTCTCAGATTGGAAAAGGCGTAAGAGGGTGTGGTAGGGTGTGGTGGGGTGGGGAGGGGTGGCAAGGCCTAGGACAAGGACAGGGACAGGGAGATGGAGGGAAGAGGGACTCTCATGGCCAGCATGGCTGATCAGTCAGGCGGAATCTCTGCTGGAGGTGACTCACACATTCGCACCACAGTCCTGCAGCTGTGCTGAAACACAGGGAAGGCTGCAGCCGCAAACTTGTGTTTTTAATTATGATTATTTTTTGAGACGGGGTCTTGCTCTGTTGCCTAGGCTGGAGTGCAGTGGTGAGATCATAACTCACTGCAGCCTCCAACTGCTGGGCTCAAGCGATCGTCCTGCCTCCAGCCTCTCAAGTAGCTGGGTCTACAGGCGTGAGCTACTGCACTTGGCAGATTGAAATTTTTTTTTTGTAGAGATGGGGGTCTCACTATGTTGCCCAGGCTTGTCTGGAACTTCTGGCCTCAAGCAGTCCTGCCTCAGCCTCCCAAAGTGCTGGGAATCCAGCTTACCAGAAACTTTGAAACAGATGAATCACTCTGCAGGAAGGAACCAAAGTTTGTCAGAAAAAGGAGAGTATTTCTAATGTAGACCCAATAACCTCCAAGCTCAAAAGACCTCTAACATTACGAAACAACATAAACCGAATTAGGACTGAATGTTATCTAGCAATAAGTTAGAACTGTGTTTAAAGGTCATGAGTAAAAGGGAAAGATTTTGAAGTCAGTTGCTGAATTTTTACTGTATATTTATGTACTGCTGACCTTCACCGAATTGTACGAGTTACTTTCATTTTTGACCTCCACATTGGAGAAATCAGGAAAGGCCTTCTGAGAGAAACAGCTCCTGAAGTCTGGCCCTCATGAGCAAAAACAGTCACTCTCTGTGCAATGCTCTTTCTCTCACTGAATTTCAGCAGTTTTCTTAAATCTCTACCTCTAAGGAACACTTTTTTCTGTTTGGTGGAACCTAGAAAATTATTAACTATTTTAATTATTTGATTAAATACTTTAATTCCTTCCTAAAAACACCTTTTTTTTTTTTTTTTTTGAGATGGGGTCTCGCTCTGCTCAGTCTGGAGTGCCGTGATCTCACACTGCAACCTCCACCTCCCAGGTTCAAGCACTTCTCCTGCCTCAGCCTCCCGAGTAGCTGAGATTACATGCCCAGCTAATTTTTATATTTTTAGTAGAGACGGGGTTTCACCATGTTGACGAGGCTGGTCTCGAACTCCTGACCTCAGGTGATCCGCCCGCCTCTGCCTCCCAAAGTGCTGGGATTACCGGCGTGAGCCACGGCGTTGGCCTGTAAAAACACTTCTTTGCAGAAAGGAAAGAAAGGTCAAAATGCTTCTAAAGATAGCAGAATTTATTTCAAAGAGAGTTCATTCATTTTCTGGGTGGAGTACTTCAGGGCAGAAAAAAAATGAACCAGAAAAAAAACACACACACAAAACCACACACCCACACCCACCCACCCTGGGAAAGGGAGTGAAGGCCTTCAAGAGCAAAGTAGGAGGAGTGGGAAAGAAAGAGGAAGGGTGGTGGGGGGCAGGGGCAGCTGATCAGGGAGGATCCCACAGGGAATAGCCGCTCCCTCCCAAGTCACTCCTGACTCCTGGGAACGAGGGGCTCTGGGCGAGCCGACCTACACCCTAGGCAGCCACTCCACGGCCAATGGGGACCGGCGAGGCGAACGCACACCAAATTAGGAAGGCAGGCATCGAGGGGGCGGGGCGGCACCCGGTAGGGGCCAGCCGGGCAGGAAGCCCCGCACGGGGTGTGGAGGCCAGCACCGCCCCGATCTCTTAGGCAGCCAGCGGGAGGAGAGTGGGGAGGTGGCAGGGAAGGGCAGGGAGTGTTTGTAAACACGCCGGCTCCACCCTACGGCAGAAACTCAAACTGAAAAGTATCTTGGCAAGCAAAACCTCAAGGGCCTCTGAGGTTTCTAAACACTCAATTGAATTCCATGGTGCTAAGATAAACGGATGTAAACAGAGAGGCTTTTATTGTAACAATGGTAGGCCAAAGAGCCAGACAGTCAGTCCCTAACTTACTACTTTCTCCGCACGGAACTCCCCTAACAAGAATCCTTTGCACAGGGCAGCTTCAAAGAACAAGACTGGGTGGAGGGAGGGGAACGGGGGTCCGCCACCTTCCCCGCTCCCACAGCAAGAGCAGGGCAGGTACAGGACCCAGGAGCTGCACACTTCCCCCCCACCATGGGAACTCGCGGTCACAGGCGGCCCACCCAGCTTCTCGGAGCTGCGGCCGCAAGAGCTTCAGGTATTCAGTACAAAGTATCTACTCCCAGCTATAAAAAAGAACGAAATCTCCGCCAGGGAAGCAACACGATGGAGCTGGAGGCCCTTGTCCCAAATGAACTAACTCAGAAACAAAACTGCACACCGCCTGCTCTCACTTACAAGTGGGGGCTGAACAGGTGGGTGCCCAGGAACACGAAGTCGAAACAGACGCTGGGACTCCGAAGCAGGGAGGCGGGAAGGGGCGAGGGATGAAAGGTGACCTCCGGGGTGTGAGGTTCACTATTTGGGTAACAGGCACCCTAGAAGCCCAATCGCCACCAGGATGTAATATCTCCATGTCACAAACATGCACATATACCCCCTGAATCGAAGATAAAATAAAAATACAATACTTTCCCCGCCCTAATTTTTAAGACCGGTATCTTTTATCAACTCCTTTGCAAACCACTACCTTTCTTGTAATACAAAAGTGACTTTAATATGCAAATTTGGATTAATGCTGGGAAATATTTTTGTTTTTTAAGCCCCCTCCTGGAGCAAACCAAAACATTTTTCTTTCTTAAAAAGCTAGATTACAATCTGCTGAGTAAGAACCCACTGCCAGGCTAAGGCGGGGGCTCGGACCTAGCCCTGCGGCAGGAGCCCCGGGGTCACTGCCTGGCTTGCTTCTCTCTGGACCCTGAGGCCTTTGCTGCCCACCCCAAAAGCAGCAGGACCCGACTTTTTTTTTTTTTTTTTTTTTTCTTGGAAAAAAGGCATGCTTTTTTTTCAGGCTGGAGTGCAGTGGTGCAATCTCAGCTCACTGCAACCTCCACCTCCCGGGTTCAAGTGATTCTCCTGCCTCAGTCTCCTGAGTAGCTGGGACCACAGGTGCCCACCATGGAGCTTGGCTAATTTTTGTATTTTTAGTAGAGACAGGGTTTCTCCATGTTGGCCAGGATGGTCTCAATCTCCTGACCTCATGATCCACCCGCCTTGGCCTCCCAAGGTGCTGGGATTACAGGCATGAGCCCCCATACCTGGCCAGGACCAGCCTCTTCTGGTGTGAGCTCCCAGCAAGCAGCACATGAGCTGGTCCTGGCCACCGTTTCTAAAGTGCCTTTAACGTGGTACTAGGTAAAGACTCAAGGACATAGGTGGTGTTCAGTTGCGTTCTTCAGACACAATTCTAATAACGTACAATTCACCACTTATTTCTTATGTATTTATTTATTTTGAGATGGAGTCTCAACTCTGTCACCCAGGTTGGAGTGCAGTCTTGTAATCTCAGCTCACTGCAACCTCTGCCTCTTGGGTTCAAGCCATTCTCCCGCCTCAGCCTCCCAAGTAGCTGGGACTACAGGTGTGGGCAAACATGCCTGGGCAATTTTTGTATTTTTAGTAGAGATGGGGTTTCGACATGTTGCCCAGGCTGGTCTCGAACTCCTGGCCTCAAGTGATCCACCTGCCTTGGCCTCCCACAGTGCTGGGATTACAGGTGTGAGCCACCTCGCCCAGCCAATTCACCCTTTAAAGTGACTTTTAGTATATTCACAAAGTTGTATAACCATCACTGCTATCTACTTCCAGAACATTCTCCCATAAAGCTGTATGGACTAAAAAAATATACTGCATGTGCACTGCTCAGCACAGGGTTTCAGTCACTTAGGATTCACCATTATCACCATCATCATCATCATCATCCCAGAGGGTTGTAACATCACAGCACTGGCTCCACAGATGGGAACCAGGCCCAGGGGTTGGGGGCTGAAGCGACCACGCAGAGTCACACATGTGACCATGCCCGGCCTGAGCCCAGCAGCTTTTCCACAGCCTTTCCACAGCAGCTCTGTCCCTGAACTTCTCTTGCAATGACAGACTCTCCTACTC
>NW_022437050.1:5144503-5173042 GCF_009761245.1 Sapajus apella | reverse complement strand
TCTGTCCCTGAACTTCTCTTGCAATGACAGACTCTCCTACTCACTGCCTCTGGAAAAGAGGAGGCCAACTCCAAGCAACTCAAATGGAAATGACTCGCAACTTGTAACTTGTAGGAAACCACTGGTAAGTTGTCAGCAAAGCTGGGTAGAGGTGTCGTCCCCCAATGGCTGTGTTCCAAGATAAGTCAGTGGGTAATTCTAACTTGGACTCTGAAAAGGTGCAGGCCACGTATGGGCCAGGTGTGTTGGCTCATGCCTGTAACCCCAGAACTTTGGGAGGTGGAAGAGGGAGGATCTCTTGAGCCCAGGAGTTCCAGACCAACCTGGGCAACATAGCAAGACCCCGTCTCTACAAAAGATAAGAAAATTAGCTGGGTGTGGTGGTGCATGCCTGTGGTCCCAGCTACTTGGGAGGCTGGGGTGGGGGGATCACTTGAGCCCAGGAGTTGGAGGCTGCAGTGAGCTATGACTGTGCCACTGTACTCCAGCCTTGGTGACAGAGTGAGAACACTGTCTGCAAAATAAACAAAAGTCCTCTCTTCTCCTACAGTTGCAAGAGGAAAAAAAGAAAGAAAAGGTGTAGCCAGGGCTTGGCAGAGTGACGTGATTGGACTGGGAATGCCATGGTATTCCCTCTAACAGACCGGTGTGCCCAGAATGTTATTCACAGATGTCCCCAAGGGCCCTGAGCCCTTTTCAGGGTATACGTGAGGTCAACATCATATTCACAACAACCGTTAAGATGCGATCTGCTTTTTCCACTGGGCCGACCTTTGCTGGTGATGCACAAGCAATGTGGAAACTGCTGGTGCTGCAGAGAAACCATAGCTCTGGCACCAAACCACGCATGGCCACACATCTTCAGGGCCACCGATGTGCAGCTGGGAGCGAGAAAAGCCAGCCGCGTTTAGAAATGTCCGAGATAAGGCCGGGTGTGGTGGCTCACGCTGCAAACCCAGTACTTTGGGAGGCCGAGGTGGGCAGATCACAAGGTCAGGAGTTCTAGATCAGCCTCACCAACATGGTGAAACCTCATCTCTACTAAAAATACAAACGTTAGCTGGGCATGGTGGCATGTGCCTGTAGTCCTAGCTACTCAGGAGGCTGATACAGGAGAATCGCTTGAACCCAGGAGGCGGAGGATGCAGTGAGCCGAGATCGCACCACTACACTCCAGCCTGGGCGACAGAGACTCCGTATCAAAGAAAAAAAAAAAGAAAAAGAAAAAGAAAGAAATGTCCGCGATGCGATGAAGAGGTAAATCATTAAATAATGTATGACCCTCCAGCCTCAAGCACACGTCTGCTTTTGCATCCTTGTATGACCGGACCTGGGCTAGCACCATGTGCCACACATCCGGGCTACTGCCAGAGGTTTGCGCGTGACTCAATCCAAGGCTCACCGGCACTCTCTACACAGAGCTCTGTTCATACTTTTTACCCTGAAATGCCTCCCTCCCACCCCCAGGGTTTATCATTGTCTAACACACCAGAGATGAGAAAGTTTGAGGACTTTCTCCAAAATCTAGATTAATTTCTAAAAGGTTGTAGAGAATTTTCACAAATAAAGAAATAAAGTTCACCAAATCCTGGTGGACAAATATTACTTTAAAACATTTTCAGCTGGGCCCACTGGCTCACGTCTGTCATCCCAGCACTTTGGGAGGCTAAGGTGGGTGGATCACTTGCGGTCAGGAGTTCAAGACCAGCCTGGCCAACAGACCCATCTCTACTAAAAACACAAAAGTTAGCCGGGTGTGGTGGCAGGCGCCTGTCATCCCACTATTTGGGGAGGCTGAGGCAGGAGAATCGCTTGGGCAGGAGAATCGCTTGAACCTACAAGGTGGAGGTTGCAGTGAGCCAAGATCGTGCCACTGAACTCCGGCCTGGATGACAGAGTGAAACTCAGTCTCGAAAAAACAAAACAAAACAAAACAAAACAAAAACCATTTTATTTTCAATGTATTAAAAAAAAAACCAAAAACACCTGTGCTTGCATTAATAAGCCCTAATATGTAAAACTTCCAATGGGAAAAGTGGTGATGAGGCAGTGACTCTTCCCTTTACAAGAGAATTCACAGAAATTTCAGCCAGGTACCAGATGCACACACAAACCTTTCCATACAGGTATTGATCAACTTACGACCTATGCAACTTAACGACCATTCGACTTTACGACCACAATCGCTAGCCACGACTGCTCCGCGTCTGGCAGCGCAAACGTTGTCCAGCTGGGCGTACGACATTGCGAACCAGCTTCCAGCAGCACTACCATCTCTGCGTGCACCATTTCAACTGTTATCCCAGACTCGGTACAGTAATTTGTGTTTTGTGTCTTGGATATTTTTCGTCAACCCCCTCACAAGATGTCTACCAAGAGGAAATTGTCTTTGTCTACGCCTCAGCCTGCCAAGAAGGAAAGAAAGGCCATCGATCTCGACATGAAAATGAAGGTAATTAAGCAGTACGAAGGAGGAAAGAAAGTGAATGTGATTGCACGTGATACGAAGTTATCACACTCGACTGTGTCGATGATTTTGAAAGATAAAGAAAGAATTCGTGAAGCTGTGAATGTTTCTGCACCCATGCAATCAACAGTTATAACAAAGCAATGAGGCGGGCCCATCCACGAAATGGAGAAATTGCTATATATTTAGATGGAAGATCAAATTCGAAAACGGCCAATAAAATGTTTCGTACATGTTTATATATTTCGATATGTTTTGCAATTGGGAAAATGTTTCCTGTGGTATTTTTTACACCTGTATTTTGTATTTTTGTATGCACCTGTATTTTGTAATTTTGTATGTTTTGCAAATATTAAACCAGTTGTACTGGTAATGCAGTGTTTTACTTGAACCTGACGAATGTAAAAATAAGAAACAAAATGGTGTAGAGATGATACAAGTGGCATAAAATGAACAAAGAAAATTATGATATAACAATAATGAAAGAAAATTATGATAAAATATGACTTAAAGATTTTTATAACATCATTTCACAGTACTGTACATATAGCCTACTCAACTTACGACCAAATCGTGTTACGACTGGTCTGTCGGAATCAATCGTGGTCGTAAGTCGAGCACTAGCTGTATTTCCATGCATGTCAATTCTCCTGAGAGATACAGAACCCAGTGTCATGTGCACCAGGCACACCCGCGTTATCTCCCTCTCTCCTGGGGGCCGAGGGCAGGCTGGGGGGCTGCTCACCTGATGGTGCCAGTTGGGGAGGGGATGGGGCTGACCATGCTCCGGAGGTCCGGCTCCGGGATGTGGATCTTCAGCGGGGAGATCTGTGGGTAGAGCGGCCGGAGTGGGGAGGCCGGGGCCTCTTCTTTGTGGTAGAGCGATGTGAACTGGATCTTGATGGCCGTGCTGGGAAACCGGAAGGTACACCTGGAATGGGAGGAGGAGCAGGTGTGAGGTGCAGGACACTCGAGAGGATGCTAACACCCAGGGAAGGTGCGTGTCTGTGGGTCTAAGTGACCAGACCTCAACTCTCAAACCTGGGCCCCAGAGAGCAGTTTCATTGCTTTTGTTAGGACATGCAGGAGCTGAGACTTAGGCTTATTTGGACATCAGTTGTCTTTCTTATTTTATTTTTTGAAAGGGAGTCTCGCTCTGTCGCCCGGGCTGGAGTGCAGTGTGGCACAATCTTGGCTCACTGCAACCTCCGCCTCCTGGGTTCAAGTGATTCTCCTGTCTCAGCCTCCTGAGTAGCTGGGATTACAGGCACCTGCCACCACGCCCAGCTAATTTTTGTATTTTTAGTAGAGATAAGGTTTCACCATGTTGGCTAGGCTAGTCTTGAACTCCTGGCCTCAAGTGATCTGCCCGCCTTGGCCTCTCAAAGTGCTGGGATTACAGGCATGAGCCACCGCACCCGGCTGTCAGTTGTCTTTCTACCGTTCGTGAGAACAGAAGAGATATAAATATCCCCACCAAGCGCCTCTAATGCTGCCAACTCCCACTGAGGCTCCAGACAGTCAGGACTACTTCCTATCTCCCAGGGCAACTGCTGTGGCACCCAGGTGGGGTCCCTCTGAAAGAACACACTGGGAGGCTGAAATGGCATGGCAGCCACCTAAACAGAGATTTTCAAGATGATTCCCTGCCGCTGCCTAGAAGATCTGACAGAGCAATTCCACCCCCGCACAAGCCGGCAGAGTGTGCGTTATCCACCCAGTGCTTAATGGGCCGGCTTCACAATCAGTTCTGGGCTTAAAACCCTAAGCCTCGGTTTTTCCATGGGAGATGACCAAGTGCAAACAAAGCCAGCCGCAAGCACCAGCGTCAACACCGGTGTGCTGTGAACGGTATCCAAGGTTCATCTGGCTTGAGGAAACTGCCACCTTTTACAAAGCTGTGCGTTACTTATCCAGCTCACCTTTCAATTTCTAAACTGTTGAGGCAGCAACTATCAAGTTGCTCACTGCTGGGCTCAGTTCAAAACAAAACAAAAACAACAACGTAAAGCAGCAGCCTGCCCACACAGAGATAAGCAATGCTGGCCGCCTGCACAGCTGTTTGGAAAAGGCTCTCATTTAAAAGCATGGGAGAGGGGAAGAAAGAATGTATAGAAGCCACCCGTGACAATGCACTTTTCAGAGTTCCAGAAGGCATTCAGAACAGGCCAAGGGACTCGACACTTGAGAGATGTTGAAGTTTCTTGTAGGGGAACCTGGATGAAGCCTCCAAGCACCAGGCTGCTGGGTCTCTGCCTGACTGTTTTTAAATCTGAAGCAGTGTTGAAAGAGGAAATCTATCTAAAATCCTGCACAGACATGTGCAAACACCCTCCTTTGTTTGAAAGCCCCTTTGCTCTTTGTGAAAGCGTTTTTGAAAAGCAGAATGGAGGAACAGGTCAGAGTGTGATGAAGGGTGCCTCTGGCTGTCGGCAGGGGGTCCCCTTGCGTCTTCTTCCCAGAGACCCGCTTCAAAGGAAGTGACTCAGCATTACAAATGTGCTGCTCCTCCCATAGCTCTGCTAGCCAGGCTGCCCACATCGGAGAGAGAAAATCAGGCACTTAAACTGGCTCAACTGGGCCAGTCCTGATTGTCCTCGAGATACTGGGCAGAGGAGGCCAGGCTGCATCGTTCAGCGCCAGGTGCTGTCGGGCCTGTGGGCACCAGGTTTCTATTTCCAACACAAAAGGGACACTCTGAGACTGTTTCGGGATGAGAAGCTGTCTGGGAGGCTTGCCCAGCAAGTGGACGTTGGGTGGTCAGTCGTGGGTAGCCACCTCACCCCCGACGTTCTGCTTAAAGGGCAGCCCACGGCTATTTGAAAATACTCCGCAATTTTGTCCTCTTCAGTCACGTTGAGAGGAATGTGTGATGATGTCCTTTACAACTTTCTTCAGTTTTCAGCCTGATGGAAATTTCCTGCATCTGTATTTTGACTGGAAAGGTGCATCACCCTTTTTTTTTTTTTTTTTTTTTTTTTTTTTTTTTGAGATGGAGTCTCCTTCTGTCACCCAGGCTAGAGCACAATGGTGCAATTTCAGCTCACTGCAACCTCTGCCTCCTGGGTTCAAGTGATTATCCTGTCTCAGCCTCTCGAGTAGCTGGGATTACAGGCATGCACCACCACCCCTGGCTAATTTTTGTATTTTTAGTAGAGAAAGGGATTCACCATGCTGGCCAGGCTGGTCTCGAACTCCTGACCTCAGATGACCCACCCGCCGTGGCCTCCCAAAGTGCTGGAATTACAGGCGTAATTCCTGCGCCTGGCCACATCACCTATTTTCTAAGATGCTTTATGAAGCCTAAAGGCTCTTCAGTGCTGGAGGCTGTCAGCTTTTGTGGGTGGGTCCCAGAGCCGATGTCCACCCAAGCTGCTATCTGAGGATGGGCCAGCGGTCCCTGACCTAGAGAAGCAAGGAAAGAGGTTTGGGGCCAGCATCTGGCTGAGGGTCCAGACAGGGGAGCTAAGGTGGGTTCGACCTGTGAAGGATGGTGCTGAATGAACACAGCGTGCATGCGTGAGTATCTGTGCACGTACACACGCATAACACACTGTTCTACCAGCGCTGGACACGGTGGCAGTCATGAGGACAAATGTTTAAAGACAGTTTCTATGGCCCTTGCTGTTTGTCTCTTTTCTCCAATTCCCTCAACCACTGCAAATGAATGAAACAAACCACGTTTTCCCGTTTGTCAGAAGGGCACAGTTGAGACCTCGGACTTTCTGTGTGGTGAAAGCCCCTATGTTAATACGGGATTGTATCATGCTGGAACTGTCAAGGCCAAGTAGAAAGAAGATGTGGCTTCCGGCTCATGACTGGGGTCACAAGAAGATGGGGACCTCGGAGACCGGGGTTCGGATATGAAGACATTAAGAGGTGCTTATCGGTAAGACATCTGCCTACGCACGTGCGCATACGCAACACACAGGCGCACATGTGCGCACGGAAGAGAAGCATGGTCTCCCTCTGGACAGGGAGAAGCCAGAGCCTATCTGCCTCAACGCTTGACTTCTCCCCTTCAAAGAGCGAATCGTGGCAGCAAGGAGAGCCATAAGGTGTGGGGATCTGCAACAAAGGTGAATGCCACCAAAAGAGAAAGCTGGTTTAGAACCACTTGACCTAACCTCTCTGCTTCTGTGATCTTTATGAACAAAACACAATGGCTGGAACAGAAGAGACCATTTCTAAGTTGCTTTCCAATTCAAAAAACTGATTCTAGGCTGGGCTCGGTGGCTCACGCCAGTAATCCTAGCACTTTAGGAGACTGATGTGGGCAGATCACCTGAGGTCAGGAGTTCGAGACCAGCCTGGCCAAAATGGTGAAACCCCCTCTCTACTAAAAATACAAAAAATTCATTGGGCATGGTGGCACACACATGTAATCCCAGCTGCTTGGGATGCTAAGGCAGGAGAATCACTTGAACTTGGGAGGCGGCCATGCTAGTGAGCCAAGAACGTGCCACTTGCACTCTAGCCTGGGCAACAGAGCAAGACTGTCTAAAAAACAACCCCTCCCCCCCAAAAAAAAAATAAAACCCAGAACTAATTCTAGATATTTACATATATATTGAGTTTTCAGTAAAACAAAACGACGTTTTGTAAGACAGGCAGGGATCTAATACCATCTATAGAAGACATTAGGACAATTTCCTACTGTAATAGTTTTCCAGTTAAGGTTTAACAATAAAGATTTTCATAGTATTTGCTGTAACAGTGACTGTCCTGAGGCAGGCAGCCTCATTTCTAGGAAGAGGAGAAAATGCCATGAAGCATGCTACTTGATTTTATTTATTTTTTGAGATGGAGTCTTGTTCTGTCACTTAGGCTGAAGTGCAGTGGCACGATCTCAGCTCACTGCAACCTTGGTCTCCTGGGTTCAAGAGATTCTCCTGCCTCAGCCTCTTGAGTAGCTGGGTTTACAGGCACGAGCCACCACACCCAGCTAATTTTTGTATTTTTAGTAGAGACGGGGTTTCACCATGTTGGCCAGGCTGGTCTCGAACTCCTGACCTCAAGTGATCCACCTGCTTTGGCCTCCTAAAGTGCTGGATTACAGGTGTGAGCCACCGTGCCTGGGGTTGATTTTGAATAGATGTTTCCCCAGTGTGCTCACAGAGTTTGCCAGTTACATCTCTCCCTGTAGTATCTCATGGAGGTGCAGGGTTCTAGCTGGCGTTTCAATGAGCACATTTTGCACCGTGAAGCTGCTGCACGGTGATTTAACCCCAGCCACACACACTGCCGGTCTTTCCTGGGGGAGCTTCTGCTAAGGTCAAGTGGGTCCACAGGGTAGAAATCTCCATCCACTGGGGGGCAGGTTCTTGTACAGGCAAGTGCCCATCTTTGGAGGAAATCTCTCTAGAACATTCTTGCCCGACTTAGACGGAAAGGCGATTAGTGGTTGCCTAGGGCTGGAGTGGCAGGTGGGACAGGAAGGGGGAATGGAAAATGACCGAGTGGTGCAGGGCTTCTTTCTGGAGCCATGACAACGTTCTGAGCTTGCCTGTGCTGGTGGCTACACGACTCAGTGAATGCACCGAAAATTACGGACTGGAACAATCCAAAGGGTTAGTTTGGGTATGTGCATTCTATCTCAGGCAAGCTGTTTTTGGGGAGAATTCTTGCCCAAAAGCTCCCACACTGAGCTTCGATTCCAGCCTTGGGTTTTTCCCATTTCCACCCGGAAGCCGACGGCTCCTGGAAGTAGGGCCAATCTGGTGACTTGGTTGGAGATGAGACTGCCTGGCTCAGCCTCAGACCACAAAGTCCTCTGCACAGTGAGCTGGCACTGGCCACTGCTCCACCAGTGATGAGCTCAAGTGACTTGGGACGTGTCACATGCCTTCATTCCCATCCCCTCCTTAGGCCACGAATCCCACCACCTGCCCGGCCAACCAGAAAGCTGTCAGGAAAACAAAAATAGCTCACGTAATTCTCGATGATATAAATACAAATACAATTGCTGTCATTTTAGACACAGAGAAATAATCAGAGGGAAGGAAGGACCCGTGAAAGCTTCCGGAGGCAATTTTTAAGATGAATGCAACAGATTTCTCCTGTCCACGGCTGTCCCCCCCCGCCCTGTCCCTCCCAGCAGAAACACGGGTTTACTTTCTGGAGGGGATGAACCACGAGGCCTGGACAAGGGCACCTGACACAGAAGCAGCAGAGAATGACATCCCACGCCAAAAATAGCCTTGCAACCTGAAATTCTGTAGGAGGACCGGAGGAGCACCCCGCAAACTTCCAGAGCTGAGCCCAACTGTCAGCAGACAATGGCCCAGGAGAAAAGCCTGAGGCCCAGCCTTCCTAGGGCCCCCGTGAAGCCCCAGGGAGGGAGCCCTGTGCACTGATGCCCACACACAATTAGGCAGCAGGGAGTGGGGGCACCTCCTCTGCCACAGGAACAGACACTTGGGGAATGTCGCTAACAAGGAAGACAGGGACCGAGGCAAAGGATTTTGAGGGGTGCAGAGGCAGCAGATGATCAGGCACAGTGTGAGCCACACAGCATCACCTCATCCTCCCAAGGTTAGAGTGGGCGCCACCCACCCGGGCCAGGATCACAGGAAGCCACGTCCAGGGGAAAAGGGAAGCCTCAAACAGTTTAAAGTGACTCAGAAAACTTCAAAAGGAAGGCTGGATGAGACGTGAAAACCTCTCCCTGGAAGGATGAAGAAAACAGGAATTTCAGAGGCTCTGTCCGGGAGGCCTACAGCTTGAGTTAGCGTCACCCCACACAGGCCGCTCCTTCTCAGGAATCCGTGAATGCATCTGCTGTCTCCCAACTGTGGTGGGGGCAGGTGTCTCCTAGAGCTGGACGGCACGGTCACTAAGGTTAAAACGCAGGCATCGCTTTGGTGGTTAGGAGCTGAAAACACGGGCGATGAGCTGGAAGTCTGATGGCCTTCCCTGTACCAGGTGAAGCTTCACCCGCGGCCCCTGGAGGACAGACCCTTGTGGCCAGCACCTGCCACTGTGAGGAGCTCTGGGGGAAATCCAGGGTTGGCGCATGCTGGGAGGCTCCTGTGGCTTCCATAGTCCCATGGGGCTGGCTGTGACGGCCAGAGAGAGGGAGCCAGCCGGAGTAAACACCATGGAAAGGCTCCCACCGTCCCACCCAGCCTGCAGCTTCAGGGGCCTCAGAGCAGCCACCACTCCTGTGAGAGACACAGCAGACCCAAGCTCAAGGACCAGAAGACGCCAGGCTGGTTTTCCTGGGTGGGTGCTGGGCAGCTTCCTGGACTGTGGCTGAGACTGTGGTTCCCAGGGCACCTCCTCTCCTGCTTCTACAGCAAACACGGAGACAGATAAATGCCCATCCAATGAAGACCATGTTTCTCTGCCCCTCCTGCAACCATGAGACTATAAGCTGGTCGATGGGATACAAATGGATCATGTCCATATGACGAACCAAGGGCCTTCTTTACTCCCTCCTCTTCCCAATGGCCCGATGTGGCCATGATGGCAGGAGCCAAGCAGCCACAATGGGCCATAAAGGGTCAATGCATGGCAGAGCAATGTAATAGAAAAAGCCTGGTGCCGCCAGGTCATAGCTGACATTAAGATGGTCAAGTGTGGCCAGGCATGGTGGCTCACGCCTGTAATCCCAGCACACTGGGAGTGGAGGTGGGAGGACTGCTTGAGCCCAGGAGTCTGAAACCAGCCTGGGCAACATAGCAAAAGCCCAGCTTGAAATTAAAAAAAAATTTTTTTTTTAAAAAAGACTGTCATGTGTAAAAGAAACAAACTTTGCCCTTGTCATTTTGACATTTGTTGCAAAATCAAAACTACATCCTCACTGAAAGAATCCAGGAAGAGGATGAAAAGCCCCAGAACAGGAGCTGTGCAGGAGGCTGACGCTGCGCAGGAGAGAGCCAGGGCTCTCGGGAGAAAGTCCCCAGGACAACTCAAGCACAAGAATGTCATGTGACCCGACTGCTGAGCGGGGTTCTAGAGTTGTGTCAGCGTCCGCACATCAGTTCTCAATAGGTACAGAGAATGCTGGGCAAGTGAAAGATAAAGAAATTCTGTGCCATGGGAAAAAGGCGCACACGTGCAAAGAGGGTGTGTGGTCTGGACCGACGGCTCTCGGATGAGGATGGGCAGCAGGAGAGCCAGACCCTATGTTCTCCAACAGAAAGCCATGCGTGTCTACCACAGGGCAAAAATTCAGTGAATAGCAGCTCAGATTGTTCATCAGGAAGCTTTAAAAGCCATTGCTGGCTGGGCATGGTGGCTTATACCTGTAATCCCAGCACTTTGGGAGGCCAAGGTGGGCGCATCATGAGGTCAATAGATGCTGGCCAACATGGTGAAACCCTGTCTCTGCTAAAAACACAAAAAAATTAGCTGGGCATGGTGGTGGACACCTGTAATCACAGCTACTAAGAAGGCTGAGGCAGGAGAATCACTTGAACCCGGGAGGTGAAGGCTGCAGTGAGCCGAGATCACTCCAATGCACTCTAGCCTGGGTACGGAGTAAGACTTCATCTCAAAAAAAAAAAAAAAAAAAAAAAAGCTGTTGCCTCTGGGAAGGGAGACCTGAGGACTTCTGTTTGAACCCGTTACTGTGGCCATTGAAAATGATGTATATTGGCTGGCGCAACAGCTCATGCCTGTAGTCCCAGTGCTTTGGGAGGCTGAGGTGGGAGGATCACAGGAGTTCAAGATCAGCCTGGGCAACACAGCAAGACCCTGTCTCTAAAGTTTTTTAAAGAAATTAGCCAAGTGTGGTGGCTCACACCTATAGTCCCAGCTACTCAGGTGGCTGAGAAGGGAGGACTGCTTGAGCCTGAGTGGTGGAAGCTGCAGTGGGCTATGATGGTGAATGAATGAATGAATGAATGAATGGACAACTGTCGGCACTGGGATCTTTGGTCAATCTCTCTGTTGGCCTTGTTTGCATCATCAGCGAAATTGGGGTAATGACGGTGCATATCCAGAGTTCTTGTGAGGTCTGAACAAATGATTCCAAGCAGCGTCATCAGGAGCACACAGGGCGTGTCACACACAAGGAGCCCTCCCTAAATACTGAAAATATGGAAATGTTTACAACAGCTTCATCAATTTGGTGCAAGACCAAGTGCAGCAATGCAGTGGCTAATGGCAGGGAGGTGAAGTTGGACCTGCCTGGCTTGAGCTTGGGCGGCTCGGATGCCCTGGGGGCACCTGGGCAAGTCACTGGATCTGAGCCCTGCCTTGGCCGGCTTCTGTGTGGCCTCAGGTCTCCATGCCGTGAACATCAGCCCTGTCTGGATGGCTGGCACATGGCAAGCAGTTACTGAAAGTTTGCTTCAGTTATTCTTGTTATTAGACAAGGACTGGAAGGAGAAATGAAAACAGCCCTGGATAAGGGTGGTGTATAGTAGCAGACCTCTCTTTCTTTTTATTTTTTTGAGACAGAGTTTTACTCTGTTGCCCAGGGTGAACTGCAGTGGTACAATCGCAGCTCACTGCAACCTCTGTCTCCTGTCAAGCAATTCTCCTGCCTCAGCCTCCTGAGTAGCTGGGACTACAGGCACCCGCCACTGTGCCCGGCTAATTTTTGTATTTTTAGTAGAGATGGGGTTTCACCATGTTGGCCAGGATGGTCTCCAACTCCTGACCTCAGGTGATCCACCTGCCTCGGCCTCCCAAAGTGCTGGGATTATAGGCATGAGCCGCCATGCCCGGCTGCCTCTCTCCTTTCAAAAGGTTCTTTAGATGTTGCTACCATGTCCTTGAAGAAATGAAAGACTCAAGAATGGGAGGCAAAAGCTGTTATATACTTCATAACAGGTACTTTCAAATTTTGCAGGGTACAATGTGTCTTTAAGAAACCCAATCAAGTATTAAACCTGGCTCGCCTGGTTCTGTTAAGGGGTCTGGCTCTGAGGTGGGGGAAAATGTCCCCCAGGGCCCAGGCTCCCAAGAGTCTCAAGGGAAGGCTGGGGAACAGCAGAGCTTGACTCGTAGGGATGCCACACACCACCTTGGAGCCCCCTCACCGCCTCCCACCAGCGTGTTCTCTGTGCAGGCACTGGAAGTCAGGTGACGGTCCCAGGTGGACCACAATAGATAAGGCCTAAAGCTGGAATGCCAGAGGCCCCAAGGCTCAGTGTTTGCTTAAACTCCTTGGAGGAATAACTGTTCAGCAAATGGTTTTAATGTAGAGACATGGTCCTGTTATGTTGCGCAGGCTAGTCTCGAACTCCTGGCCTCGAGGGATCCTCCTGCCTCAGCCTCCCAAAATGCTGAGATTACAGGAGTGAGGCACTGCATCTAGCCTCAGGAAATGGTTTTGAAAGAAACTTTAACATATAAAATCTCCAAATCAGATAATTCTGAAAATCTTAAAATTTTTAACCTAAAATATTGTCTTTGTATTAAAAATGAAAGATATTTATTTATGATGCCCCCAAAATGAACACAGGTGGCTACAGCCACAGGCGCCTCTCTATTGCAGAGACCCCGTCTTTGCCAGTGTGCCAAGAACGGTAGAAAGCAGCAAAGGGACACGAGTTACAGGTGAACGCGCACAGAAACCAGCACTGGCTTCTGCCAAGCGCGCCCTCTCCACTGCACCTTCGCCCCTCCTCCAGGAACCACAGCCACAGCCATGACTCCACTTTTGAGTCCATGCCCCAACCTCATCCTCCTGGAACCCAGGACTCACGTGGCAGTGGCACAGCTGACAGCGGTGGCAAGCTGGGGAGCAGGGTGGTCAGGGACGCAGCTCTGAGCCTGCCCACCACTCAACTGGCCATGTGGCCTCGGCTCTGCAGCCTCCGTTCTTGCGGCAACAACAATGTGGGGGTCTGCATGGGGTGTGCGAATTAAAACATACTAGCGGTTCTCATGTTTGTAAAGTCTTATGTTTTCCTAGAGCCTAATTATTTTAAATAGAGAGAATGCATTTATTTTTGTAGTCAGACAAATGAGCACATTTTATCTGAAAAAAGAAAAAAGACAGCGAGATACTCAAGCCCATATGCTGAGTCAGCGACACGCAGTGAAAACCGCAGATGAAGGTCTGACAAAAGCCAGGGTTTCTTTTTCTTTTCTTTCTTCATTTTTTAGATGGAGTCTCGCTCTGTCACCCAAGCTGGAGTGCAGTGGTGTGATCTTGGCTCACTGCAACCTCTGCCTCCCCAGTTCAAAGGATTCTCCTGCCTCAATCTCCCTGAGTAGCTGGGATTACAGGCACCCGCCACCACACCCAGATCGTTTTTGTATTTTTGGTAGAGATGGGGTTTCTCCATGTTGGTCAGGCTGTTCTCGAACTCCTGACCTCAGGTGATCCACCTGCCTTGGCCTCCCAAAGTTCTGGGATTATAGGCAAGAGTCACTGCACCTGGCTGGGGTTTCTTTTTGAAGCTGAAGTCTCAGCCTCTGTCTCAGGAGGACGCCGGAGGAAGGTGGCGAGAGACCTCACTGAACTAGGATGGAGGCCCACAGAGTAGGCCAAGCACAGCCACGGCCACTCACCCTCCCTGGGTCTCACACGTGTGTACCACTGGGTGGGGCTCCCAGGGCCCAGCAGACCCCACAGCAGCACAGGCGAGGACGGCACCCTCCGTGTTCACAGCTCCTTCAAAATCACCCCACCTTCCCTTTGCAGGAGGAACGCTCGTTTGGTAGGTGACTGCTTTCCAATCCCGCCATGGGGACTCGTGGTGACTCCCACAGCTTTGCCCGGTGGAGGCTATGGGGCCCCCAGATGACTGACTCGGCCAAACGGCGGTAGCCTCAGCGACCTGCATTTCTCCCAGACACTCCACTCCCCAAGACAGCCTTGCCTGGCCCAGGAGAAAGTCACTGCCCACTGTTCCTGAAGAGGATCCTGAGGTCAGAGAGTAGGGTGCGAAACAATCTCCGCTCCCCAGCATGCGGTGTGGCTTCAATGTTAACAAAGAGACTGCATAAAGATGGACTGGACTCTTTAAGACAGCAGACACAGACACAGCCTTCTGCAGCCCTCTGGGGCTGACCTGGGCAGAACAGGCTGCACGCGATGCCAGAGCTTGCTCGTGACGAGCAGTTCAAGCTATCTTCCATCTTTTGTCTCTACACTGATGTAAGAAAATGCTTCCAGGAAGTCCAAATGGCTTAATCTGCAGATCTCAAAATGCTGCCCACAGTAATTCCACTTAGTCATTATTCTGGCCACCTGACTGATACCAAGTACAAGATGCTGCTTTATCCGAATAGACTTTGGGTCCTCCAAGACTCTGTTCCCCAAAGTCCCCTTCTCTATCTAGGCAGGCTTCCTTGAACTCCCTGGTTCAATCTCAGGCTCGACTTCGGGGAATATGTTTTCTTTTCTTTCTTTTTCTTCTTCTTTTTTTTTGAGATGAAGTCTCACTCTGTCACCCAGGCTGGAGTGCAGTGGCACAACCTTGGCTCACTGCAACCTCTACCTCCCAGGTACAAGCAATTCTCCTGCCTTGGCCTCCCAAGTAGCTGGGACCACAGGCATGTGCTACCATGCCTGGCTGATTTTTGTATTTTTCAAAATACAGTAGAGATGGGGTTTCACCATGTTGGCCAGGCTGGTCTTGAACTCCTGACCTCAGGTGATCCACCCACCTAGGCTTCCCAAAGTGCTGGGATTATAGGCGTGAGCCACTGCACCCGGCCTTCTTTCTTGTTTTTTTTTTTTTTTTTTTTTTTTTTTTTAAAGAGATGTGGTCTCACTATGTTGCTCAGGCTGGCCTCAAATTCCTGGCCTCAAGCGATCCTCCTGCCGCAGCCTCCCAAAGTGCTAGGACTATAGGCTTGCACCAGCATGCCTAACTGGGAGCATGTCTTTTTCTTCCTTACTAGACTGCAGGTTCCTGGAGGACGGATCCCTCCGACTGCTGGTGTGTTCTCCCCACAGCACGTGGCTCCCACAGGGCAGGGAGTCGGTACACACGCAGCATGTGCACTTTAGTGCACATGAGTAAGAGTGCATAACCATGCAGTTCTTTCCGGAATTTGGCGTCTACAGGAGGTAAATGCACAGAAGCAAGTATATCACGTGAGGTAAGGTGAGCTCAATGCTCCACAGCGGCACAGCCACAGCCAGGAAACCCAGAGGACTGAGAGCTAAAATCTGGGGGCTCTTTGGAAATTCTAAAAAACAGGAGAAATTTAACATTAGACTTCTCTGATCCTGGAACCTTGAAAGGACAGCAACAATACTGCCTTTGCTGTGTTAGAATCGACGATCCCAAGAATCAGAGAACGTTTGGCAGGCAAGAAGGAGCCGTGCCACATCTCCACTGGAGGCGGGGGCCGTCAACAGAACTGCTCCAAACAGAAGCTTCTGAGCCGGTCCAGGAGGCCATCCAGGGCTGGGGCAGTCCCCTGGTTGCTGTTACGGGGGCCCAGCTGCCTGAGGTCAGTGTCACTAAACATGGCTGGGGGAGGGGGCCCCTGGAATTGTCTGTACAGTGATCGATATCTGTCTATACCAATGCCAATCCATTCAGCAAACAAATGCCACCGACTATCTCCATTTTACAGGCCAGTTTTCCTCCCCTTCTGAAGGACGGGTGTCCAAGCACCAATGTGAAGACCACAGACAGACCAGAAAACCAGGAGAGGCTCAGGGCAGCCACAGGAGAGGCTCTCTGGCAAACAAGTCATAATCTTGTTTACTCTGGTAAAGTGCTTCCTCCGTGCACTGGAGCCACTACTCTGATGTGACCTGGAGGAGCGATGGGCTGGTGGGGCAGGGCCCAGTCCACTGCAGGGACGGACAGTAGGCCGCCCTCAGCACTGAAGCCTGAAAACAGAAACGCTGCGCTTTAGAACAAACTGCAAAATCAGGCCCGGCACCATGGCTCACACCTGTAATCCCAGCAGTTTGAGAGGCCAAGGTAGGCAGATCACCTGAGGTCAGGAGTTCAAGACCAGCCTGGCCAACATGGTGAAACCCCGTCTCTACTAAAAATACAAAAATTAGCTGGGTGTGGTGCTGCAAGTCTGTAATCCCAGCTACCTGGGAGGCTGAGGCACAAGAATCACCTGAACCCAGGAGGCGGAGGTTGCAGTGAGTTAAGATCGAACCACTGCACTCCAGCCTGGGTGACAGAGTGAGATTCCTTCAAAAAAAAAAAAAAAAGATACTAAAAGAATAATCTGCAAAATCAGGAGTCTGTTGCTTAAACCTTAACATGAAATTCTGTAATACAAATAGTTAGGCTGGGAGCTGTGGCTCACACCTGTAATCCCAACACTTCGGGAGGCCAAAGCGGGAGGATCACTTGAGGCCAGGAGTGTAAAGCCAGCCTGGGCAACAGAGCGAGACCCTGTCTCTACAAAAAAAATTTAAAAATTAGCCAGGCGTGGTGGCGTGTGCTTGTAGTCCCACCTGCTCCAGGAGGCTGAGGCAGGAGGATCACTTGAGCCCGGGAATTCAAGTATGCAATGAGTTGTGACTGTGCCACTGCACTCCAACCTGGGTGACAGAGCAAAATCCCGTTTGTTTAAAAAAAAAAAAAAAAAAAAAATCAGTAGTTGACAAAGTAATATCTGCTATTATTACATATACCAGGTATTGTGTGCTAAGCACTTTAAGTAGATTAACTCACCAAAATATCCCACTTCTCTGAACAGTTGAGTCATGTATAAATACATGGAGTTTGAGGGAAAGCGCCTGTGTTATCATTTCCCCCATGAATAGGGCGGGTGAAAAGAGAAGACCTGAGGGCAAAGCAGCTGCCCCAGCAGAGAGGAGAAGAAACAGGAGTGGCACAGCAGGCTGGGCTCCTGCTGTCTGTCTGTCTTCCGGACTCAGGCACCTCCAAGGCCCAGGCCCAGCTTTTTTTTTTTTTTTTTTTTTTTTTTGAGAGGGAGTCTTGCTGTCGTCCAGGCTGGAGTGCAATGGCATGATCTTGGCTCATTACAACCTCTGCCTCTCAGGTTCAAACGATTCTCCTGCCTCAGCCTCCCAAGTAGCTGAGATTATAGGCACGCACCACTGTGCCCAGCTAATCTTTTTGTATTTTCAGTAGAGACGGGGTTTCACCGTGTTGGTCAGGCTGGTCTCGAACTCCTGACCTCGAATGATCTGCCAGGCCCAGTTTTGCTAAAGTTGGTGGAGGAAATGTTTTCAGAGCGGAAGGGACAGACCGGGAGGGGCGTGCCAGGAAGGTGCTGGCCATCTTGCCGTGGCCAGCTCCAACAGATGGTCTGCAGCACGGGTCTCGTCCTCCCTAAGTAAAAGCATTTGTTTGCCAAGAACAAGAACATGCTAGTGAAACATATGAAAACCTCCTGTCCCTCACTGCACAGACCTTCCTATCCAAATTCAAAGTTGCTTATTTTAAGACTTTCCTTTTAGATACTATCTTCAAAGACAGCGGCAAAGCTCAAGAGAGCCCCCAAATGCAAACCTCAACCACACCCCGATAGAGAACAAAAGGTCTTTGCTGTTTTTTAAAAAAAGTTTTGTTTGCTGAAAGAAAACAGGGATGGTGTCTAAATGCCTTGACAAATCACTTCCTTGCTTCAGCCACTGCAGCCGAGCTCAGCTCACCTTCCTAATATGGGGAATCCCACTGGGCCCAAACCCACACACCCCACCAGCCAGAGGCCCCAGCCCCAGTCCGGCACATGTGCTCCTGGCTCCTTACTCCTCCGAGGGCGGGCACCTCACCTGGCACCCAGCCTGTTTCCCTGAAGAACTGAAATCACAGGGCAGCCTGGCCTGGGCAGCCACGGCAGTTGACAGAGATTGAGAAATCGCAGGCTAGTGGCATGACCCGCCCACTGGGCCAATCGGCAGCCTGGGTGTGTCCACTGCCAAGCGAGGTCTGTGCAGCACCCGTTCTCCCGACATAGCCACACGCCCGGAGCACAGGTGAGTGCCAGAGAGTCCGTCCACACAGATGGGCCAGAGGGGCCCAGCCAGAGGGACCCAGCCGCTAAGGCAGTGAGGTCCTGCTCCTCGTGCCTTCGGAGCAAATGAGAAAGCGGGACATCTGGTCCCAGGCCTCTGCCTTTGAGCAGGAAGCTGTGTCCCCCTGGCTGGCTGGGCTCCTGAGACAACAACCAAGGCTGGTTTCACTTTGGGCAATAGCAGTGAAAAAAACCTGATGACATCACCCCCACTGCTTTCTGAACAAAAGCAGCCCCCCCAGTTAGACCAAGGGACTGGGCTCCCTGCTGCTTGCCATTCCTGGAGCCCAGGGGTTGGTGCTCTAAGGGGCGCTCTGGCCGCTTGGGCCAAAGCCTGCATACTGTTGTTCTCAAGAGGCAGCTCCCACCTACCCATGCAACCCCAACTTTCAGTGCAGTGAAACCAATTCAGAGAAAGAACGAGTGTCTGCAGGAACTGCCAGTGAGTGGAACGCCGCGGGGTTAGGGCAAGGTGGGTGCGGAGGGCGCTGGGGTGTTGGGTGCACCCCACAGGGATGGGCCAGGGGGAGCTCCTGCAGGGGACAGTGGGTAGCAGGCAGGGTTAGGAGGGCAGAGCGCCACACAAACCCACTTCTCCTCTCCCTGTCCCCATTGTTTTTCTGTGTGCCATACACCCAGCTAAAAGCCAATGTTTCCTGCTCCCCTCGCAGCTGGGGTCCAGCAATGCAAAGTGGGTGTGGCCTATGGCACAGCCCTTGTGGGAGTCTCTGAAGAGGTGGGCAGAGAGCTACCAAGTGAGATCACCACCCATCATCCCTCTCTCCTACCTCTCGCCTGGAATGGAAATGTAATGACTGGGGCACTGGCAACCATGCTGAACACCGAAGCCACCTTGAGACTTGAGATGGAGCTTCACAGACCAGTGGAAGCAGCCTGCTTGTCTGCTGACCCCAGAGCCCTGCCCAGGACTACAGTCTAGGATGGGGGCTGTGGAGCTATCACATACGCACCCCCACCCCTGCCAAGGCACAGTCCCCTTACACACACACACACACGGCACAGACCCCTTAACACCAACACATTTGGACAAAATAGAAATGCTTGGCTTTAGAGAGGAAAATAAGTCAGAGCTCCCCAACCAAAGAAAAAGCAAATTCTGGGCGCAGTGGCTCATGTCTATAATCCCAACACTTTGGGAGGCCAAGGTGGGTGGATCACTTGAGGACAGGAGTTCAAGACCAGCCTGGCCAACACGGTGAAATCCCATCCCCACAAAAAATACAAAAATTAGCTGGGTGTGCTGGCAGGCGCCTGTAATCCCAGCTACTTGGGAGGTTGAGGCAGGAGAATCACTTGAACCCGGGAGGCAGAGGTTGCAGTGAGCCACTGCACCCCAGCCTAGACGACAGAGCAAGACTCTATCTCAAAAAGAAAGAAAGAAAGAAAACAAACCCCAATACACAAACCCTGGATGTGCACAGAATCCCAGCTGGGAGTGGGAGGTCTCAGGCACTGTCTGGTGCCTAGCCATTCAGAGCACCAGAGCTGCTTTGGCAAGGC
Organism: Sapajus apella; assembly: GCF_009761245.1. Lineage (NCBI taxonomy): Eukaryota > Metazoa > Chordata > Mammalia > Primates > Cebidae > Sapajus > Sapajus apella. The sequence goes on along the minus strand of NW_022437050.1, from coordinate 5,153,181 downwards.
CATTATCGTGTTCATGCACATAAACTAACAACCCAAAGAATCAAAAGCCCTCGAAAAAGTAAGCAGGAGAACATGCAGGATCATTTAAGTTTTTAAAAATCAAATGGGCTGAGTGCAGTGGCTCACGCCTGTAAGCCCAGCACTTTGGGAAGCTGAGGTAGGGGGATCACTTGAGCCTAGGAGTTCGAGACCAGCCTGGGCAATAGAGCAAGACCTCCATCTCTACCAAAAATGCAAAGAAGTTAGCCAGGTGTGGTGGCACACACTGGTAGTCTCGGCTATTCAGGAGGCTGAGGCGGGAAGATTGCTTGAGCCCAGGAGGTTGAGGCTGCAGTGAGCTATGATTGGGCGACAGAGCAAGACCCTGTCACAAACAAACAAACAAACATTGGTAGTAACTGTTTTGAGCAACATCTGGAGAAAGGAAAAGCTCCCTGCACGTCTGCAAATCTCCACACTTGGTCCTGTGCTGTGGTGACTGTAGCACAGCAATGAGGGACCTGCGTTTGCAGAGGGCAGGGGCAGGCGCCCAGGGCTGACGACGGACAGACCCAACAGGCCACAGGGAGGCCCGGGGCTGTGTTTGCTATTTTTAGTTTGCAACATTATTTAACTGAGCAAGATTATTCCAAGATGGTCCTTAAAGGAAAAATGCAAATGTAGTCAACTGGGAATGGCCAAAAAAAAACTGCACAGAAAACAAAAACAGCTTTGAGAAGACAAATTAAGCCAATGTTTTCAGGCAGTATTTACCAACAAGCTCTTTTGCTAGATTTGTTAGTCTGGAGCCAGGCGGCAGCCACATCCTTCAGGGTCCAGGGCTGCCTGCTCAGTGCTGAGCCGGGGGGCATGCAGCGTGCAAGCTGCACTGGGTGTACACCCACCCGATGGGCAACCAAGAGCACGTGACCTGCACTGGGTGTTTTGACGTTCCCTCACAGCCACGGTGTTGGAATCAGCACAGTGCTGTTACCATCATCCTCACCAGGCTTGTAAGACCCGTTGTTCAGGATCGCGAGCTGATACAGGCAGTGTGGGGATCCGAACCCAGCACTGCCTCTTGTCCAGATTTCAGGTCTGAGGGCACCTGCGTCGGCCACCTGCTCCTGGGGGTTCTTCCTACAATGACTGCCCTGCCTCTGACCACACCATCTCCCATAAACAGCTCTGCCCACGGGCACCTTACCTGGACACCAATTCTGCGGGAACTGGACCCCGAACCGGAGAGTGATGGAGAAGGAGCAGAGACGCAGCGGAGGGCTGAGGAGGCCGGTTGCCAAGTGGGGCAGCAAAGGAATGGAATCCCCCAAAGCCATGCTGGGCAGTTGACTCACCCTGAATGGGGACCCGAGCTACTGAGATGGGTCTTCTACAACTTCCCCGTTTCACGCAAGGAAGATCCCATTTCTCAGAAACACTGGAGAGAGCCTGTGGTTGTGCATGAGTGTGCGGCAGATGTGTACGTGTGCCCGTTGTGTACATGAATGTGCCCCTGGTACATGCACACAAGTGTGTGGTTAACAGGCATGAGTGTACCCGTGCCAGCACAGGGCACTGCGCTGAGGCCACTGGCACTGAGCAGTGCACTGCCCTGCCATGTTCGTCCGCCACTGCCGCCACCTGGCCACAGGACCTCCTCTGGCCAGGATCTCAGGGAAGGCCTCTTCACAGGGAGAATAGTTTTCAAGCCTAGGAAATATGGACCGCCAAAGTACATAAGAGGCAACAATGGGAATCTGGGCAAAACCTTAGTGAGTTTCTAGAACAAACAATTTTGGAATCTGAAGCAGGGACACTCAGGAAAGGCAGAGAAGGCAAAGGCAGCTTGCACAGTGCTGGCATTTATTACTAGGCAGTCGTGGATGCAAAATCCAGCATCTGCTGAGACACAGACACCTCCTGCTCCCCCATCTACTGAATCAGGGCAGCATGCGACCAAGAGCCCAAGGCCTCACCAAAGTCCCCTCTTCAAGCACGTCCCGCCCACAGGCAGGAGGCTGCTGGGATGGGTGGAGGGTACAGGACTCAGAGGGGTCACCATTCCCGCCCTGGCCCCCTCCTCTTGGAGAAAGTGATGTGGCTGTGCGTGTCCCTGTTACTCCTGCACGAGAAAGGGATGCATTGACATTTGAGAAATCTAATTTGGAAAAACAAAACTCAAATATTAAAATGAAAACAGCCCAGGTGCGCTGGCTCACACCTGTAATATCAGCAATTTGGGGAGGCTGAGGTGGGCAGATCATGAAGTCAGGAGTTTGAGACCAGCCTGACCAACATGGTGAAACCTATCTCTACTAAAAATGCAAAAATTAGTCGGGCGTGATGGCAGGCGCCTGTAATCCCAGCTACTCGGAAGCTGAGGCAGGAGAATCGCTTGAACCCAGAAGGCAGAGGTTGCAGTGAGCTGAGATTGTGCCACTGCATTCCAGCCTGGGAGACAGAACGAGCCCCTGACTCAAAAATAAAAAAGAAATAAAAAAGAGAAAGGCGCTTTTTATATTGCCATCCGTGGGTTCTTATCAGTGGAGAGTGGGGAATTATTCGTTTTTTTTTTTGTTGTTGGTTTTTTTTTTTTTTTTTGAGACGGAGTTTTGCTCTTGTTACCCAGGCTGGAGTGCAATGGCGCGATCTCGGCTCACTGCAACCTCCGCCTCCTGGGTTCAGGCAATTCTCCTGCCTCAGCTTCCTGAATAGCTGGGATTACAGGGACGCACCAACATGCCCAGCTAATTTTTTGTATTTTTAGTAGAGACGGGGTTTCACCATGTTGACCAGGATGGTCTCGATCTCTTGACCTCGTGATCCACCCACCTCGGCCTCCCAAAGTGCTGGGATTACAGGCTTGAGCCACCACGCCCGGCCAGAGAGTGGGGAATTATTCTTATTCTCAAAGTTTAAGAAAAAGTTCTTCACGCAATTTAGGTTAATTGATAGCAGACAACTAGAGATAAGGATTCAAGGCCTTTTACTGAGCCACCTGCAGAAAATAGGCTCGAGGTCCCAGGCAATGTCGCTTCTCACCAAGGTCATCAGGTTGCACCAGTGTGGGCCGCCGCATCACAGGGCCAGGCCAGCAGCTCAAGGCCAGGGAGTTCTAGGGGGTTCCATGCATCAAGACCCACATGCCCTGTCACACACAGGCAAGACCCCACGACGCCCAGATCCAGGCTCCAGTCGAGCCCCAGCATGGAGCCATCTGCGCAGACTGAATGGAGAGAGCCCCCTCCAGGGCCCTGATGCGCAGAGGGAGGCTGCTGACTCAGGGGAAAGTACTTACGGCAACAGCAACAGAGTAAAGCAAGGAAGGGACGGGCACGGAGGGCAGTGCAGAGAAGACTGCAAAACTTAACCGAAGGGCAAAAAGACCTAGGTAAAAAGCTGCTCTGAGAGGCTGAGGAGGGCGGGTCACTTAAGGTCAGGAGTTTGAGACCAGCCTGACCAGCACAGCAAAACCCTGTCTATACTAAAAATGCAAAAATTAGCTGGGCATGGTGGCATGCACCTGCAACCCCAGCTACTTGGGAGGCTGAGGCAGGAGAATCACTTGAACCTGGGAGGCAGCGGGTGCAGTGAGCCCAGATTATGTCACTGCACTCCAGCCTGGGCAACAGAGTGAGACTCTGTCTCAAAAATAAAAAAGCAAAAAGCTAGGCACGCAACACACAAAGCCAGTTTCCAACAGCTCTGCCTAATTCTTAGGAAGCATCTGCCTGCTAGAGAGGAAGGGGGCTGAAGCTGGAGCCTCCTGGACCTGGCTCTGCCGGCGTTGAAGTAGGCCACAGGCCCCCCAACACACGCTGCCCGTCCCCAACGAGGCATGGGGGAAAGTTTAGATCTACAAAGTACAGCAGCTGAAATTAAACCTCAATGAACAGGTTCGCGCAGAATGAAAAAGCCAGAGGAAAGAAATCAGTGAGCTTGAAACTGAAACAGTAAAAATTACCCAACCTGAACAACAGAGAAGAGAGACTAAAAATCAAGTATTCAAGTCTCAGGGACACACTAAATCATACATAACAAAAGCTCTCCCATGCATGTCCCAGAAGGACAGAAAGTGGGTGAGGTGAAAAACAGCCAAAGAAATAATGGCTAAATATTTCCGGATCTGGCAAGAATGATAAACCTACAGACTGAAGGTGCGTGAGGTCCATCTAGGGTGAAGCTGATGAAACCCAACCAGGCTTCTGAAAACCAGAAACAAAGCAGCCAGGGAGAAAGCAGTGAGGGAAAAACAATTCGAATTTCAAACAATCCTTCAGGACCTGGGGCTTGGTGAAGAGTTCCTAGCCATGACACCAAAAACAGGATCCATATAAGAAAAACAAAATAAAAACCCTTGACACATCGGATTTCATAAAAATGTAAAGCTCTGTGTGGGCGCAGGTGTCCAATGAGAGGATAATGAGGTCACACGCTGGGAGGAGACTCCTCTCTAGAATACAGAAAGAACTCAAAATTCAGTATAAAAACCAAACAATTCCATTAGAACAAGGACAAAACACATGAGGAGATATTTCGCTGACAAGGCTCTGCAGCTGGCAAATAAGCACATGAAGAGCTGTTCAGTGCCAGCCGGGCGCGGTGGCTCACGCCTGTAACCCCAGCACTTTGGGAGGCTGAGGCGGGTGGGTTGCCTGAGGTCAGGAGTTTGAGACCAGCCTAGCCAATATGGTGAAATCCCATCTCTACTAAAAATACAAAAATTAGCTCGGTGTGGTGGCGTGTGCCTGTAGTACCAGCTACTCAGGAGGCTGACACAAGAGAATTGCTTGAACCCGGGAGGCAGAGGTTTCGGTGAGCCAAGATCTCACCACTGTACTCCAGCCTGGGTGATGCAGTGAGACTCTGTCTCAAAAAAAGGATCTGCAGTATAGTTAGTTCACAGCGGCTCACACTGTAATCCCAGCATGTCGGGAAGCCGAGGCAGCAGGATCATTTGAGGCTGACTTTGCGACCAGCCTGGGCCACACAGCAAGGCCTCATCTCTATTAAAAGAATCTCTTTTAAAATTAGCCAGACATGGTGGTGTGGACTTGTAGTCCCAGCTACTTGGAGGCTCAGGTAGGAGGAACGCTTGAGCCCAGGAGTTCAAGGCTATAGTGAGCTGTGATTGTGCCATCCATTTCATTCCAGCCTGGGCAACAGAATGAGACCCTGTCTCCAAAAAAAAAAAAAAAAAAAAAGGTGGGCACAGTGGCTCACACCTGTAATCCAGCACTTTGGGAGGCCGAGGTGGGCGGATCACCTGAAATCGGGAGTTTAAGACCAGCCTGACCAACATGGTGAAACCCCATCTCTACTAAAAATACAAAAATTAGCCGGGTGTGGTGGTAGATGCCTATAATCCCAGCTACTCGGGAGGCTGAGGCAGGAGATTCACTTGAACCCAGGAGGCAGAGGTTGAGGTGGGCTGAGATTGCACCATTGCACTCCAGCCTGGGCAACAAGAGTGAAACTCCATCTCAAAACAACAAACAAAAAACAGCAAAAGCTACATACCTATCAGAATGGCTAAATTTTTAAAAATACAGCAAATGCTGGTGAGATTGCAGAGACACTGGGCTTCTAATATATGGGTGGAAGGAATGTAAAATGTGGCAGCCACTCTGAAAGTTAAGTTGGCAGTTTCTTTAAAAACAAAACCTTTGCTGAGGACAGGCCTTAGCCACTGCTCTCCTGAGTACTTACCCCAAGCAAAACCTATGTCCACTCTAAACTTAAACATCGTTGCTCATAGCAGCTATCATATTTGTAATATGCCAAAAAATGGAAAAACGAAAACGCCCTTTAGTAGGCAAGGGGGTTAAACAAACAGGGGAACCTCCACCCAGCACCCCCTCAGCAATAAAAAGGAATCCACTCCTGAGGCCTGAGATGAAGATGGACGCCCTGCGCTGGGGATGAGCCGCTTCTGAAACCTCAGAATGACAGGCCTGCAGCCGTGGAGACGTGTTTACTGGTTGCCAGGGTTACAATGGCTGCATGACCTCTGTGGTGGGGATGGCTCTGCATGGTGACCGAGGTGGCAGTCACACAGAGCCACATGGGATGAGATGATGGAACCACACACATTGCACAGATGCCAACTTCCCGGCGGTGATGCTGATGGAAGTGTTGGAGGAAGCTGGTGGCTTGTGCAGGGAGCTCTCTGCAACACACCTGCTGCTCCTTGTGAAACTGTAATTGTCTCCAAATGAAAAGTGCACCTGTGGAGCTGGTGGGAACAAGGGCGACGGGGCCCCCGGGAGCAGTGACCTAACTTTCCTTTCCGTCAACACTGAAACAGCACACAGGAGGGGTAAAACATCAACCACAGTCTGCGGACATTTATCAGGAAGAAAAGGTGACGAGGCAAAGGTGCTTAATATTCTCCCGCTTTTACAGCAGAAAACCATCACCCAACATGCACCAGCCAGCCTGACACCAGAGCCCAAAGACGTGAGCAACACAAGGCGGTGCTCGGTCTTCACCTGGGGCATAACCAGCATGTTTGTAACCAAGAATGCACAGTGCAGCAAAGCTGCAGGATGAACAGCATTTAGAGGTGGGGTTCAAGCGCCTCCTCGTGCAGATGAAGCTGCAATGCCCCGAGAGACAAGGCTGCCGCCAGGACCAGGTGGGCAATGGGGTCAGGTGTAGGGAAGGGACCGGCCTCTCGGGCCAGGGTGGAGTACCTCCCAACACACACCCCACAGACACCTGCCTTAGAGCCATCCACCTCCTGCTACCACCTCCCAGTCAGGTGCCTCCCAGCCACCACCTCCCAATCATGTACCTCCCCAGCCACTGCCTCCCAGCCACGTACCTCCCAGCCACTGCCTCCCAGCCACACACCTCCCACCACGTACAGCCTGCCCTTCACCTGGAGATGAGCTGCACATGCAAGCCAGACACAAACCAACTCATTTTAATTTCTATTAAAATGAAGAAAAATCAAACAATCAGCTTAAAATAATTCACAAAAAGAAAACTTGTAAATATCTGTTGTGATGCCTTTGTAAGCCAGTTCCAAACCAGTAACATGGAGACACCCACAGCCCCTCTTATGCAGCTTCCAAGGAGCAAATCCACCAGGCACCTGCCATGCTCTCACTGGCCTCTGTACTCACCTGCTCCCAAGACCAGCACTGGGTCTTGAAGAAGGACATAGGCTCAGGCCCTGCCCATGGCCACAGTGACATGTCTGGGGCCCCTCTTACTGTACTGGCTTTTTGGAGGTGGGCCATTCGACTGGTCTGTATTTCTTCTCTCTCTCTCTTCCTATCTGCTGGTCTGTATTTCTTTTCCCTCCCTCCCTTTCCTTCTTTTTTTGACGTAGGGCCTTGCTGTCACCCAGGCTGGAGAGCGGTGGTGCAATCATAGCTCACTGCAGCCCTGAACTCCCAGGCTCAAGTGATCCTCCTGCCTTAGCCTCCCAAGTACTTGGGGCTATAGATGCGTGCCACGACATCCAGTTGATCAAATATTTTTTTGTAGCAACAGGGTCTTGCTATGGTACGCAGGCTGGTCTTGAACTCCTGTCTTCAAGTGATCCTCCCACCTTGAGGTCCTCTCTCCCTCCCTCCCTCCCTTCTTTCTTTCCTCCCTCCCTCCCTCCCTTCTTTCTTTCCTCCCTTCCTCCCTCCCTCCCTTCTTCCTTTCCTCCCTTCCTTCCTGAGATAAGGTCTTGTTCCTCCGTTGCCCCGGCCGGAGTGCAGTGGTGCGACCTCGGCTCACTGCAGCCTCCACCTTCTGGGTTCAATCAATTCTCCTGCCTCAACCTCCCAAGTAGCTGGGACTACAGGTATGCACCATCAAACCTGGATAATTTTTGTATTTTTAGTAGAGACAGGGTTTCATCATGTTAGCCAGGCTGGTCTCAAACTCCTGACCTCAGGTGATCCACCCGCCTTGGCCTCCAAAAGTGCTGGGATGACAGGCATGAGCCAGCGCATCTGGCTGCGGTCTGCCTTTCTGATTCTTCAAGCATAGACAGCAGATATTGGTGGCCAACACTGAAGCTCAGCAACTCCCATCTTGTGACCAGTGGCTGGAAGGACAGTCTTGTGAATTTTGCTTTTCCTACATTCACTTAAGTATTCAAAGAGATGGCTATGGACAGGAGCGCTCTTTGGTGGAATCGCTGTGGGAGAACCTCAGGGTGCCTGGTGCTGGTTTGTCCAATGACAATCAATCTAACAGCGTGCACTACAGAGTGACTTGGCAAGCCCTGGTTCCTGCCAGTCAGGCACAGCAGGGAACAAAGGGGACGGCCACAAGGACTCACAAAGTTCTGTATTTCACAACGCCAGAGCATTTCAAATCCTATTCATTCATTCTAAATTTGGCTCTGCTGAAGTTGAAAGCTGAATGCTGATAAATGAGGAGCTTCTTAGAGCTCAGGCATTCTAGCTCCTGCCGCCAGCCAGGGGGGCCGGAGTTCCAGCCAAGCCCCCAGAAGGAGGAAGGCTGGGCAGGGATGGGTGCACTTCGAGCTGGACCACTGTGCAAATGATCCACTCCTGTACCCGGGCCGCCCACAGCCGAGTGCCCTGACCACCTGGGCCTGATCATACCGGCTTCACTCTGAGATACACTTTGCCTGCAAACTGAAGCCATGATTTATGACTTCTCCTTGAAACAAAACACCATGCACTCTATCACAATCCCACCATGGCCTGTATCATCACAATCCCACC
>NW_022437050.1:5143362-5144403 GCF_009761245.1 Sapajus apella | reverse complement strand
CCATGCCCTCTATCATCACAATCCCACCATGCCCTCTATCACCACAATCCCACCATGCCCTGTATCATCACAATCCCACCATGCCCTGTATCATCACAATCCCACCATGCCCTGCATCACCACAATCCCACCATGCCCTGCATCACCACAATCCCACCATGCCCTGTATCACCACAATCCCACCATGCCCTGTATCATCACAATTCCACCATGGCCTGTATCATCACAAATCCACCATGTCCTGTATCATCATAAATCCACCATGCTGTCTCTCATCACAATTCCACCATGCTCTGTATCATCACAATTCCACCATGGCCTGTATCATCACAAATCCACCATGCTCTATATCACAATTCCAGCTACACTTGCTTTGAATATTTCTGTACTAAAGCCATGAAACTCATCTGATCAGAAAAGCTACGCCACAAGCCTATGTAACCTCTGATTATTGCAGGTGCAAGATTTGGGAGTTACAGGCCAGTTTTCAGTGCTCATGATTAGACGACCTAAAAAAAATCTTAAAGATAGTTAAGAAAAAAAGAGGCCAAGTGCAGTGGCTCACATCTGTAATCCCAGCACTTCTGGAAGCCAACACGAGTGGATCACCTGAGGTCAGGAGTTTAAGACCAGCCTGATCAACATAATGAAACCAAGTCTGTACTAAATACAAAAAATCAGCCAAGCGTGGTGGTGCATGCTTAGAATCCCAGCTACTTGGAAGGCTGAGGCAGGAGAATCACTTGAACCTGGGAGGTGGAGACTGGAGTGAGCCAAGAGTGCGCCATTGCACTCCAGCTTGGGCAACAAGAGCAAAACTCCGTCTCAAAAATAAAGGAAAGAAGGAAGAAAGGAAGGAAGAAAGAAAGGGAGGAAGGGAGGGAGGGAGGGAAAAAAGAAATAATAATAATAAAAAAGGACCAGGAGCAGTGGCTCACGCCTGTAATCCTAACACTTTGGGATGCTGAGGTGGGTGGATCACGAGGTCAGGAGTTTGAGATCAGCCTCACCAACATGGTGAAACCCTGTCTCTACTAAAAA
>NW_022437050.1:5077881-5143262 GCF_009761245.1 Sapajus apella | reverse complement strand
GGCCCAGCAGCTGTGGTGGCCGTACTGTGGTCTAATTCTTTCTCTGCCTTCGTTTTTTCCACAACACCAAGCCCACGGCAGTGGGAATCCCAGCGTGCCCGAAGCCTATAGCCTAGCTTAGGGCTTGGCATGGAGCACTGTTACAATCAGTATAGAAAAGAAATATTTTCCAACTACTTTAAAATTATACAATGGGCTGTGACCAGAGCTATGGACTTTGTTGACTATTTCAAAATGTAAATGACTACCAAATTAATAGGGCAAGAAAAGAATTCTTTTTTCAAGCCACAAATGTACTTGGATTAAATGACCTGAACAAATGTTATCTGACTATGAACTCCAGGTATGGAGTTATCGCTCTAAGAGGGACAGGAAGGGGGGTGTGCCCCCTTTGCTGGTATTGGTCATTATTCCCACTCTTACTGTATAAAACGAAATCTTTTTTGGAGTTCTGCAGAAGTCACAGAGTGCTGAGCACAATTTAAAAATAAATGCCACCTCTTGTCAACTAGAAATAAACAGAACAGAGAACAATGATTCATCCCCTACCCTCCATCGCCATCATGCTGCTGTGTGTCAATAAACTCTGCCCCAGCTGTTTGAGCAGTGTTTAATCATAAATGGATTTGAACGCACTCTGCAGCATAAACAGAACCATGTATCTCCGATCTGACAGAGCGACAGATTATCGAGGTAAGAGGATAGGAAACCCTTGAGTTGTAAAATGAGAAGCCCAATCGCTGGTACACTAAACTCAAACATGACCAGTCTTTTTGAGACTGCAGTAACACATCCAGAATTCAGGGAGTGGCCGTTTGATTCTAACAGCTCTCTGTGTTCCTTGCCAAGTGAGCGCACGGGCAGGACAAATGGGTTCAACTGCCTCTGAGAAGTGTTTATGCCTTGATGGTAAATAATCAAACTGAAACTAACACGTCTCCTTTCCCTTCTCAATGATGATGATGTAAGGCAAAAGGCCTCTGCGAACGCGATTGAAGGGCGGCAAGCCTTCGCTCTGAGGAGCTCTGAGGAACAGTCAATCCTCAGCCTGGATTATTCAAGACCACCAGCAATCAATACCAATTTACAGCCCTTTTTACATTCCCTTTAAAGCAGTCGTATTTATGGAGACAGGAACCAAGTGCGGGAGTAAATCGTTTCCAAGTCAATTACTGCACTGAGGCGGGAGATGCTCTTGGTGAAGTCTGAGAACACATCACACATCTCACCCCAGGGAGGCGACCAACAGGGAAGGGAAACTGTGTACCTGGATTTCATCTCTACCCTCCTCCCCATCTCATGGTTTAAAGGCAAATAAACTGTCATAGATAGATGGTGGATGAAAAATGAGAGACTGATTAAAAAAAAATAAGCACAGATGATCCACCTCTGAATAGCAAAGAATCTGAACATCCAGCTTGGGACTCGGTGGGCCCGAGACCTGCTGCGTCCTCTCTCCTGCTCAGCAGCACCTGCTCTCAGCCCCTCCCCCCAGAGTCCCTGCCCCATCCCAACTTTGAGTAATATTCCACCAAGTTCAGCCTCAGCTCCAGGCCCAACTCACAGGTTCCCCCTTGACACCAGCCGACCACGATCTTTTCTCTCTGACCTTGCGTTTTCTCCACAGTCCATGGCATCTGCCCTGCAGGCACCACCTTGCCAACCTGTGGCTGAGCCCAGCCTGATGGGTGACGCAGAGCTGACCTCCTGGCAAGACACGACAGCACTACTGCCTACCCCTTATGGGTGATGCAGATGAGAGAGGATATGACGCCCTTAGCCCAGGACACGCGGTAAGGACTAGGAGGCATAAATAGTCACTATTGTGGTCATTATCAGTATTCTCACAAAGGCCTTTTCTCACTACCACCCATCTGCACAGTGCCGGGGACTTGTGCTCCTGAAACCTGCTCTGATCTCCCCACCTGACTGCTCTAGGAGCTTCTGCCAGTTCTCTAGTGGCCATGGGACGGGGCACACCTCTTCATGCTCTTCACTTGCCAAGATGCCTGAGGTCCACTGAGAATGTCACATCTTCCTCAACATCCAGATCTCTCCCTCCTTAACATCCAGATATCACTCCAAGGAGAGCTGGCTGCTGGCTGGGGCCCACCAGGGGACTGCCACATCCTCTTACAGGAAGCCCTTCCATGCTGGGTGTGTTTATTACTGTGCCCGGCCTCCCTGACTGATACATCCCATGGTTGCTTCCCATACCCTCAGCCTTCCCACCCTGTGCAAACACCCCCAGGTGTCGGACCCGCTGCTGTGCCTCCTGAGGCGCCCAGCAGAGCACACCAGCACACTTCCTGAACAGAGCTGAGCACATGCTGCCCCCGGCAAGGCATCAGGAATGGACATCTGTTTGGGTGGAAGAAGTGATGGAGACTAAGGAGGATCTAGGCCCAGCTTTGACCTGCACAGCTGATGGACGTCTGTCTCTATCCATCTCCGGCTTCTCTAAGTGTTCTTGAAAGCCGTGCTGTGCTGCAACTCTGTGAAGCACAGGCATCGTGATCAGGCTTCCCAGAACAGTGGCTAGGATGGTGTTGACAGGTAATGCTATCAGACACATCTCTACTCAGAAGGAACTAGACAGGCCAGGAGAAGGAACAAGAGTCACAACAAACTGGAAACAAATGGGAAAAATCCAAGACATGGAATGGCTGTAATTCCCAGCGGTTGGAGCCGGTGGCTCCAACTGAGCTCAGCTTCTATTAACAGCACCGTGGCCCATACAGACACAGAACAGACACCACTGGTGCTGCAAAGCCACCCTCGCCCTGAATGCAACCCTGCCTTCCAAAGCATGAACATACCCTGTAGTCCCACAAGTGGCAGAAAGCCATATACCAGGCAGCACCCATTTCTCCAAAATAAACAGCCATTTTTCGTTTTTATTATTTATTTATTTTTGAGACAAAGTCTTGCTCTGTCGCCCAGGTTGGAGTGCAGTGGCACGATCTTGGCTCACTGCAACTTCCCCCTCCTGAGTTCAAGGGATTTTCCTAACTCAGCTTCCCAAGTAGCTGGAATTACAGACGAGTGCCACCAAGCCTGGCTAATTTTTGTATTTTTAGTAGAGACAAGGCTTTACCACGTTGGCCAGGCTGGTCTTGAACTCCTGACCTTGGGTGATCCACCGGCCTCGGCCTCTCAAAGTGCTGAGATTACAGGTGTGAGCCACCACACCTAGCCTAACAACCACTTTTAAATTGCAAGTATAAAATAGTCCTCTCCATAAAATTCCAATACTCCATTTCCAATTAAAATGCCAATTAAAACCCTGATTGATGCCACCATATCCGAAGCCAATGTGTGTGGGTCTTTTAAACAAACAGTGGAGGATGCAGACCCTAGAAAGAACTCACTTTATCCCTTATTTTCTTTTTTCTTTTGAGACAAGATCTCACTCTGTTATCCAGGCTGGACTGCAGTGGTGGGATCATAGCTCACTGCGGCGTTATCCTTCCTGGCTCAAGTGATCTTCCCACTTCAGCCTCCTAAGTAGCTGGAACTACAGGTGCATACCACCATGCCCGGCTAATTTTCCAATTTTTTGTAGACACTGGGTCTTACTATGTTGCCCAGGCTGGTCTCAAAACTCCCAGGCTCCAGCAATCCTCCTGCCTCAGCCTCCGGAAGACGATGGGATTATAGGCGTGCCTATCCTGTACTTTCTGAGACCTCTGTTATCTTAAGAAAGGAAGCTGGCATTTGTGTTGTTTACGGCTGAGGAAACTGAGGCTTGGAGCAGATGAGCTACTCTTCCAAAGTCATCAAAACAGGAAGTCAGATTCTGTTTAAGTTCCAACCTTCTAATTCAGATGAGGAAACCAAGAAACTGAATTTTGTGAATTTGACAATACTATTAAAACCACAAGCAGTGCTGCTGAACTAACTTGCCACCACACAATTTAATGTTCGAAAGTCATGGATTTTTGGGCGGGGTGCAGTGGCTCACGCCTGCAATCCCAGCACTTTGGGAGGTGGGCAGATCACCTGAAATCAGGAGTTCATGACCAATCTGGCCAACATGGTGAAACCCCATCTCCACTAAAAATACAAAAAATTAGCTGGGTGTAGTGGCGTATGCCTGTGATTCCAGCTACTTGGGAGGCTGAGGCAGGAGAATCACTTGAACCCAGGAGGCGGAGGCTGCAGTGAGTCACTGCAGTCCAGCCTGGGCAAGAGTGAGACTCCGTCCGCCTCAAAAAAAAAAAAAAAAAAAAAAATCATGGATTTTGCCTGTTTTTCTACCCCTTCACACTCGAACAATATTAACGCCTGACACACAGGCTCTTGTGTTTAAATGTGTCACCTGTTGTTCTAAGTGAACTCATTCAATCCTCTCTCTCTCCTAGGAGGCGGGGACGGCTTTTGGACCTATTTTACAGACAGGGAATTGCTCGCTGAACAGTGAGAAGCCGCACAGCACATCATGAGGTCACTCAACGCCAGGAATTACCACTACACTGTGGAACTTACCGCCCCAATGTTCAAACCAATGGCGTAAAACGCAATGTGACATTTTGTATCATGTGAACTACACTTTGTGTGGCAAAATTAGTTCACAGTTTTACTAAAGTTACAATCTTCTGAAACCTCCCTTTTCCTAGCAGACCACACAAGCCTGCTGCAAAACCAACTGTGCACAGGGCTCCCGGATAAGGTCCGTCTGCCCAGGTCACGATCTACCAGCAATGGTCATACGTCAGCAGCAGTGGGCCAGCCTCAATCTTGGAGACATCCAGTCCAAACGAGTAGCCAACATTTGACTATGCACGTGGGAAGGGCCTGGAGAATGGAGACTGAAGCCAGGCTCGCAGGCGCGGCAATGTGACGGTTGGGAAGGAGGCACAGTAGGCGGCCTCACGTTGACCTGGCAGAACAAGGAGGGATCCTGGCCAGATATGAAACGTGCAGTGGGGATTCTAGGAGTGACAGGCTGGGGATGTCAGGCACCAAACAGCGTGGATTGTGGATAAGGCACAAGGGCATCGTGGGGCCTTGGGCCCCTAGTGTGCACAGCAACAGCGACATGAGGCTTCCAGGAGCTACATTTTCCCACCAGCCTCTTTTCCTTTCTTTTCTTTTCGTTTTGAGATGGAGTCTCACTCTGTAGCCCAGGCTGGAGTGCAGTGGTGCAATCTTAGCTCACTGCAAACTCCACCTCCCAGGTTCAAGCGTTTCTCCTGTCTCAGCCTCCTGAGTAGCTGGGACTACAGGCACACGCCACCACGCCCAGCTAATTTTCCTATTTTTAGTAGAGACGGGGTTTCACCATGTTGGCCCGGATGGTCTTGATCTCTTGACCTGGTGATCTGCCCGCCTCGGCCTCCTAAAGTGCTGGGATTACAGGCGTGAGCCACCAAGCCTGGCCTTGCCTTCGGGTTAACTTCCCGCAGATCAGCAGCCCTGGAGGAAGGACGGCCGGATCCCAGATCCCGGATCCGCAGGTGCTTCCAGTTTTCCTAAGGGCGGCTGGGGTCACTGCGGGCAAGCAGGCCATGTTTACAAATCAACGGGAACTCCTTTTTAGAGACCTCTCTGTCAACCGGGATAAAAACGGAACCCAAACAAAGCTGCACGGCATCAGCACCAATCAGCATCTGAAAAAGCCTTTATTTGGTGGAAGACTCGGGCCCTTCAAAGAGCGCATTCCAAGCACTCCTGGAGGGCGGGGCGGGTTCCAGCCTGGGAAAAGGAACTGGATCTCATCCTTCCAGTTAATTCCCACCAGCTACCAGGCTGTACCCCGGCGCCAGGGCGATTTCTCCCTCCACTTTTACTAAGATTTCAGAAAACAGGTGAAAACAGGCTGAGCGCAGTGGCTCACGCCTGTAATCCCAGCACTTCAGGAGGCCGGGGGTGGGGGGGGTGGTGTTGGATCACTTGGAGTCAGGAGTTCGGGACCAGTCTGGTTAACATGGTGAAACTCCATCTCTACTAAAAATACAAAAATTAGCCAGAGGTTGAGGCACGAGAATTGCTTGGACCCGGGAGGCGGAGGTAGCAGTGAGCCAAGATCGCACCACTGCACTGCAGCCTGGACAACAGGGCAAGAGTCCGTCTCAAAAAGAAAAAGAAAAAAAAAAAAAAAAGTGAAAACGGAGTACTGCTGACAGGCTACGGTCGCACACGCATGAATCAGATACGAATGGCATTTGGGGAACACACCAACTGCAAAGACCCAGTGAGGCAGCTTCTCCACGCACACTAGGAGAGGAAGGCGTAAGAAACAATTCACCGACTCCCACACCCACCCTCTCGCTGCTGCAGATACCTGAGTCACTAAATATATCTTAACACTACGAAGACGAAATGATCCATTTGGGGAAACTGGGTCATAAAGTAATAACACGGAAAGCCCGCCCAGGGAGAGGCCTGGTTTCAGCAGCATTGCAGGAGGTACTAAACTAGCTTAATCGTTATGTAAATTGCACTCTCGGTCCCATCTGTTTACCCCGGATGGCCCATTCATCAGAAGACTTTTCCCAGAAATAAACACTGAGCAGACCTGCTCTTTACCAGCGTCCCCGCGACCAGCACGCCACCCCGAACGTCCTGAATTCCCTGCCCTGCGCCTCTTCCCTCTCCGTAAGCCTTTGGGCCGTGTTTGGGCCCCCGGCACCAGGGGTGGTAACAAAGCGGGCAGCGTGACGTCATGGGAAACGCAGAGGGGAGACATCGCCGCTCCTCTAAGGTTGGAAGGTGGTCCTTACAGACAAAGGCAGGAAACAACCATTGGTTTTTAGCTTTTTATTTTTAAGAAGAAAATGCAGTGGAATTCAATTAGGGCGTAAAGTAGCTAAGTTATTTCCTTGAGAAGGGTAGAGGGAAGTGGGCCGGAAGTCTAAGGCACGGCCCTCCTCAAAGAAGGAACCCCCGGGGGGGTGGGAGGGAGAAGGCGCAGGCAGACCCAGCAGTTCTAGACTAGAGGGCCCAGCGGCTCTGCATCCGGGCGGCCAAGGAAGGTCAGCCCTAACTCTGGGGTCAATGATGACTTGGCTGATACTGACAAAGGAAAGCATTCCTTATTCAGATGACTTTCAAACGTTTCACCCTGTGATGTCTTGCATGAGGATACATGAAGACCTCCTTTTCTGCACTCCGAAAACAATTCAGAAAGAACTGTAAATCATATTTTGCTTTTTGGTGACTGTCGGCTTTATCTCATCCAGCTGGTCGGGTGGGGTGGATGTCAGGATTCTGCTCACCTTGAAGAAGGGTGGAGAGGTTCCTTCTTTTTTTTTCTTTGAGACAGTCTCACTCTGTTGCCCAGGTTGGAGTGCTGGGAACAGGCGTGAGAGGTTCCTTCTTGATAGGAGGGAACCACAGACACCCAGCCAGGCTGCACAGGACTGTCCTGGCTGGGCCCCCAGCTGTCAGCGTCCATGGCCCCACCTCACTCTGGGGCTGGAGGCCTGCATTCCTGGAACTTCCCTGACCACCTCCTCTTGCTGTTTAGCTGGAGAGAGAGGGAGGGTCACAGATATAAACTCCTAACTTAGGGTGGCAGAGCACTTTACTCACTTGAACACATCATTCACAGAAAGAGTTTTGTTTTCTTTTGTTTTGTTAAGTATTTAAGCCCCTAACCAATTGAGATTCTGATCAGCAGCTGTTGTGAATATGGAAATATATGGTTTCAGCCAAGTCCCTGCTATAGATTTTGTAAAAGGAAGCAGGAGGACAACACACTGGAATGTCATCTTTGTGGAGAGTTCTATGTGGTTTTTCTCCTCACATTTCTGTATCTTTCAATTTTCTATAAGCATGGTTTGCACATATATATATATAATTTTGAAAATCTGAAATTATATGATTTACATAGATATATAACATAAAAGCTGAATTTTTTAAATTGGCTCCTACAAAAAGAAATGACACGTAAGTGTTGGGCGGGGTGGCTCACTCCTGTCATCCCAGCACTTTGGGAGGCTGAGGCAGGAGGATCACGAGGTCAAGATTGAGACCATCCTGGCCAACATGGTGAAACGCTATCTCTACTAAAAATACAAAAATTAGCTGGGTGTGGTGGCACATGCCTGTAGTCCCAGCTACTCAGGGGGCTGAGGCAGGAGAATCACATGAACCCCGGAGGTAGAGGTTGCAGTGAGCTGAGATTGAGCCACTGCACTCCAGCCTGGTGACAGAGAGAGACTCTATCTCAAAAAAAAAAAAAAAATGACACATAAAAAATTCTCACTTAAGGCCAGGTGCAGTGACTCACGCTTGTGATCCCAGCACTACAGGAGGCCGAGGCAGGAGAATCACTTGAGCCCAGGAGTTCAAGACCAGCCTGGGCAACATAGCAAGACCCTGTCTGTAGGGAGCCGGAGTAGCCCACCCGCTCTGGGGGGATCAGCAACAAGGTTGCTGTGAACCTCAGGTGAACTTCAGGGAAGTGAAACCACAGTAAGAGAATGTGTATGTCTCGGAGAAGAACAGACGGACCTAGAGAGAGATAACCAGCTTTCGCTGACCTTGCTGCAAGATAGTTTTTAGCTAAAGTATATTAACTAAAGTATAAGAATAACCAAAGACTGTTCTAAGGAACTGCACCCTCCCTCAGCTATCTACTTTGTGAACATATAAAATAAGGTACACTAAGACAAGTCAGGAGCCAAAAAAACACATCATTACCTCCCAGACCGCCTGGCCCAGTTTTCTGTATCTCTATGTCTGTGTCTGTGTCTTTCCTTATCACCCGCCGTTCCCTCTTAGGTCCTTAAACCCCTGTGCAGCACAAAACACAGCACACCTGTCTTTACCAAAAAAAAAAAAAAAAAAAAAAATTGGTCAGGGTGATGGTGTGCGCCTGTAGTCCCAGCTACTGAGGAGGCCAAGGTGGGAGGATGGCTTGAGTCCAGGAGACTGAGGCTACAGTGAGCTGTGATCATTCCACTGCCCCCAGCCTGGGTAACAGAGTGAGACCTGGTCTCTAATAACAGCAACAAAAAAATTAAATTCTGACTTTAAAAAATTGGAGAATTAGGCCAGGCACAGTGGCTCACGCCTGTAATGCCAGCACTGTGGAAGGCCAAGGTGGGCAAACCAGCCTGGCCAAAGGGTGAAACCCCATTTCTATTAAAAATAAAAAAATTAGCTGAGTGTAATGGTGGGTGCCTGTAATCCCAGCTACTCAGGAGGCTGAGGCAGGAGAATTGCTTGCACCCGGCAGGCGGAAGTTGCAGTGAGCTGAGATGGCGCCACTGCTTGAGACTCTGTCTCAAAAAAAAAAAAAAAAAAAAAAAAAATAGAATGTAGACTGATTGAAGAAAACTTATGAGGCCAGGAGCCATGGCTCATGCCTGTAATCTCAGCACTTTGAGAGGCTGAGGCGGATGGATCACCTAAGGTCAGAAGTTCCAGACCAGCCTGGCCAGCATGGTGAAACCCCGTCTCTACTAAAAATACAAAAATTAACCAGGGGTGGTGGAAGGTGCCTGCAATCCCAGCCACTCGGGAGGCTGAAGCAGGAGAATCACTGGAACCAGGGAGGTGGAGGTTGCAGTGAGCTGAGATCACACCATTCCATTCCAGCCTGGGTGACAGAGCTAGACACACTCTCAAAAAAAAAAAAAAAAAAAAAAAAAGAATAAAACACAGATCTGTTTGGGAGGCCAACTCAAGGCCAGGAGTTTGAGACCAGCCTGGGCAACACAGTGAGACTCTATCACTACAAAATGAAAATAATTTAAAAAGTATCAATACAGATGGGCATGTGATCCGAGCACAGCCTGATGCTGCCACACTGATGTCAGCCTTGCCCAGGACACAGGGCAGTCCCACCTGTGCATGGATCCCAGCTTAGCTTATCCAATTCTGAAATAGGGAAGGCATTTATTCACAAAATACCTGATAATCCTTTGAGGATTTATTTTTAATTTTTGAAAATACTTATTTCTCGTTTTATAAAAGGAACATTTCTCCCTCCCTCCCTCTCTCTCTCTTTTGAGACAGAGCCTCACTCTGTTACCCAGGCTGGAATGCAATGCATGACCTCGGCTTACTACAATCTCTGCCTTCTGGGTTCAAGCGATTTTCCTGCCTCAGCCACCCGAGTATCTGGGATTACAGGTGTGCACCACCAGGCCTGACTCATTTTTATGTTTTTGTAGAAACGAGGTTTCACTACTTTGGCTAGGCTGGTCTCGAACTCCTGACCTCAAGTGATCCGCCCGCCTCAGCCTCCCAAAGTGCTGGAATTACAGGTGTGCACCACCACGCCAAGCCAGGAATGTTTCTTAGCAATGCATTTAAAAAAATCTTTCACCTTTAAATGAAAAATGCCCATAGTGTACCCTTGGCAGGTCCTTTCAGCACAGCTATTGGCAGACGCTACCAGGGTTAGACGCTGATTGGAAGCCTCACCATGAGTAATTCATTCCCAAGTTATTTTGTTAAGCATGCAGCAGCCAATTTTCCACACGGAGGGGTACATACATACACATTTTTTTTCCACCATGTTTGGTTTTTCCATATTTATAGTGACTGAGAGTATTTATTTGGAGTATTATTTGGAGAGTATTTATTTATTTCATGGTTGTAATGTTATGTGACTGCCACGTGTGACTTTCCTCCCTTCTCCAAATTAAATCATGGTCAGGGGAATCTCTCTAAAGCTCTCCGCAGGCTGCAATTCCATTTTCATCTACTTTCATATAGTCACTACACTTGGAAACACGAGGCTAAAAGTGCCTCCTGAGCACTGAAGGGCCTTCTGGTCGCCTGAGCAGCGCTGTGTGAATTTCATGGCGCACCAGTCCCCTCCTGCGGCTTTCCATGAGATCATCTGGTTTTAATATCCAAACTTTTAGTTTTGCCAGATATAAAAACAATTCTTAATAATCTTCTGTCCCCAACCCTAAGATGAGTAAAATATACCCAAGTCTCCTGGGCACCTTCAACTTCTGTGGCTCTTTCCCTCCTGCATAGCAGGGTCAGGCCACCCTAGAGGAGTCTTGCAGGGTGAGGACACCAGGACTCATGCCCTGTGCTGGATGCCACCAGCCCTGCAGACTTGGTTCTCCACATGGCTTGGGGCTGCTAACTTCACCGAGTTGTCCTCCTGTGCCCTGAGAGCCAGGCTGTCGACATGCCCTACCCACTCGATGTCCTAAATGGCTTGCTCCCTTGGGTTCTCTCCCTCCCTTCCCTCGCACCAGAGCTGAGAGGCCCAATGGCTGGAGGTGTGTCTCCCTGACTCCTCATCCCAGCTCCTGCCTATAACTTAGACCTTGGCTAAAACAGAGCTTCTTCAGAATGGCCCTCCCTGCACCCTGCCCTGCAATCTCCTGAGAAAGCCAGTCTTCCCAGCCCAGCCCAGCCCCCCACACAGCGGTGCTCTCACTGAGCACTGCAAGCAACCAGGGGTCTTGGTCCCCAACTGGACCTGGCGGGGGCAGCTGAAGACAGCCTTTCAGGTGGAGACGCAGGCCAGGAGCTCAGGAGGGTGAGGTGGACATGAAGCTCTTAGTACGGGGACAAAGGAACCCAGAGCCTGAGCTGGGTGGGACAGGCATGCTGGCTCTGCCATCCAGAGGGACACAAGCTTGCATCCCCTCTGGTGAAAGCTGAGAAGAGGAAGGCAGGGGAGAAGGCCATAGGCCCCTTAAGGCCCCATCCCGGATGAGGGAGCTACACCCACAAGGGTCACTCACGTCTGATGGCGCCCACGTATGATGTGATCTTTCCAGAGAAGTGGAAAATACAAATAGGATCATGAAGAAGATGGCATGATACCACTTATGCACACCTGAAAACTCACACAAACTAAACAATGAATGCGGCTGGGCATGGTGGCTCACGCCGCACTTTGGGAGGCCAAGGCGGGCGGATCACCTGAAGCCAGGAGTTCGAGACCAGCCTGGCCAACATGGTGAAACCCTGTCTCTACTAAAAATACAAAAAATTAGCTGGGCATCGTAGCATACGCCTGTAATCCCAGCTACCTGGGAGGCTAAGGCAGGAGTATCACTTGAACTGGGAAGGTAGAAGTTGCAGTGAGCTGAGATCATGCCACTGCACTCCAGCCTAGGTGACAGTGCAAGACTCTGTCTCAAAAAAACAAAAAACAAAAACAACACCAAAAACAAATAAACAACAAATGCCTCTTAGATATCTACATGTATATGGGACATATGCGGGAGGACTAGGGTAAAATTCCTCCAGGAGTTGCCTCTGGAAAAGGGACAGAAAAGGGAGGGGAAGACAGAGGACAAGGGATCTCAATTTTATCTGTCATTTGTCTCTTATTTTAAAAAGGGCTTGAAAAAATACAACAAAATGTGAATACGCACTGATTCTTAGTGAGTACAATACAACTTGGTTTTCTTGTTCTTTTTTTTCTTTTTGAGACAGGGTCTCGCTCTGTCGCCCAGGCTGGAGTACAGTGGTGCAATCACAGCTCACTGCAGCCTCAACCTTTCTGGCTCAGGCGATCTTCCCTCCTCTGCCTCCCGAGTAGCTGCAACTACAGGCAAGCACAATCACACCCAGATAATTTTTTATTTTTTGCAGGGACAGAGTCTTGCTATGTTGCCCAGGCTGGTCCTGAACTCCTGAGCTCAAGGGATCCTCCCACCTCAGTCTCCCAAAGTGTTGGGATTATAGGTGTGAGCCACCGTGCCTGATCAATAGTACTTGTTACATATCCTTGTACTTTTCCAGGTTTAAAAAATGCCTTTAAATACATATGAATTGGCTGGGCACAGTGACAAAAACTGGGGGCTGTCTTGAGATCAAACCTTATCTTAGTGCCCTCCCTAAGTTTTAGCCAGTCTCTATACCCGATAAAGGTTACTCAAACTCATTCTCGGTAAAACCTGAGTCTGTCTCTTCTAGTCCCCTGTACTTTGAGCTCCCATTGTCTAGATAAGCAGCTCAGAAAAACACAAGAAAACAAACCCCTGCTGTTTAGCTCTGATCATGCGACCTTCAGAGCAGCAGGGAGCTTGGAGATACTGAGCCCGTTCTCCAGCCAGTGCAAGATGCTACCTAGGAATGACAGCCTTGCCAGTGAGCTGCCACCCCTGCTGGAACAGGCTGGAAAGGGGAGCTCAGCAGACCTGAGGGCCAGTCTGCTCCACTGTGAGCAGCTCAAAGCACCACAGCATTTCCCTTTGCCCTGCAGCAAACCTCACTTCCAACATCACAGAATGAATACATCCTTGACAATACAGCAGCGATGATGACAGCACAGACGCGTGTATGTGGGATGTTTCTCTATCAGCGCTGTCTGTGTGTCAGGCACTGAGATAAGTACTTGTTTGGTTTTTTTCCTTGAGACAGGGTCTTGCTCTGTTGCCCAGGCTGCAGAGTAGTGGCGCGATCACAGCTCACTGCAGCCTTGACCTTTCGGGGCTCAAGGGATCCTTCCTCCTCAGCTTCCCAAGTAGGTGGTACCACAGGTGTGTGATACCATGCCTGGCTAATTTTCGTATTTTTTGTAGAGACAGGGTTTCACCACGTTGCCCAGGCTGGTCTTGAACTCCTGGCTTCAAGCGATCCTCCCACTGTGCTGGGAGGGGATTACAGGTGTAGTCCCACTGAGTCACCACACCTGGCCCATAAATACTTCTAATATTCTCCAGTAATTCTCACAATTACCTATGAAAAACGAAGTGTGCCCACTTTATAGATGAGAAACAGGATCTCGGGGGTCAATCCACTTGCCCAAGGGCACCCAGCGAAAAGCAGATCTTTAAGAAGCTAAGCTAATGTAACTTCTGATCACTTTCTTAGACCAGGTTATTTTTGTATTCAGATCTCTCCTATTTGTTTATTCATTTTGCCAACAATTATTTACAAAATGCCAACTATGTGCTAAGCAAACTGGTATGTATTGAGGTTATGCAAGAAACAAGAAAAACACGGTCCCGCCCCCACAAAACTCAGGGTGTCTCAGATAAATGTAAGTACAAACAATGACAGGCCACACGGGTGCCATGGGGTGCTGTGGTGCACACCAGTGGCCGGGAACTGGAGAAGACTCCCGAGAGAAGTGGCTCTCAGGCAGGCAGAGCAGTATTTACTCTGAAATGCTTCACAGGCGTTTCCTTCCAAGACAGAAACAAGAAGCCCATTATCATGGCACTTGGTCAGTGTTATCTGGAGATTCTAGAGGATTCAACCAGACAACACAAAGAAATGAAATCTAAAATACCGGAACAGCGCCCGGGCACAGTGGCTCATGCCTGTAATCCCAGCACTTTGGGAGGCCAGGACGGACAGATCACGAAGTCAGGAGTTTGAGACCAGCCTGGCCAGCATGGCAGAACCCCATCTCTACTAAAAGTACAAAAATTAGCTAGGCATGGTGGCAGGCGCCTGTAATCCCAGCTACTCCGGAGGCTGAGACAGGAGAATAATTTGAACCCAGAGGGCCGAGGGTGCAGTGAGCCAAGATTGTGCCACTGCATTCTGGCCTAGGCGACAAGAGCAAGACTCCATCTCAAAAAAAAAAAAAAAAAAAAAAAAAAAAAAAATACTGGAACAAAGAGAAGAATTATTATTTGCACATGAGGATTATGTCCTAGGAAACCCAAACACATGAATTAAAAAACTGTTACTAGAAACATAATGTGACCAGAAAAAAATTAGCAGGGCATGGTGGCATATGCCTGTAGTCCCAGCTACTCAGGAGGCTGAAGTGGGAGGATCACTTGAGCCTGGGAGGTCAAGGCTACAGTGAGCTCTGATGGTGCCAGTGCACTCCAGCCTGGGCAACACAGGGAGTCCCTATCACAAACAAACAGAAAAACAAACAAAAAAAGTGGTCTGTGGACTGCACATGAGCTAATCATATGGGGTCAGTGTTCATGTTCCTAACAAACTGTGGTTATATAAAATATCCTCCATCCCTTTTTTGTGTGTCCTGAGGTGGACATGAATAAAATATCCTTATTCTTGCATATGATGAAGTAAAAAGAAAAAAAAATCCTTATTCTTAGGAAATGAATCTTGTGGTATTAAGAAAAAGGGCACGATATATATACACATACATACATATATAAAATCTCACTCTCAGATACCGTAAGTACAGACAGAAAATGCTAAACATGGCAGAACACTAAAAATGAACAAATCTGGGCAGAGGACATGCAAGAGCTATTTGGACTCATCCTGCAACAATTTTGGAGGTGTGCAACGTTTTCAAAATGTAAAATTTTAATAACAAATTAGGGCCGGGCATAGTGGCTCTCGTCTGCAATCCCAGCAATTTGGGAGGCTGAGGCAGGAGGATCACTTGAAGTCAGGAGTTCAAGATCAGCCTGGCCAGCATGGTGAAACTCCACCTCTATTAAAAATACAAAAATTTGCCAGGCGTGGTGGTGCACTCTTGTAATCCCAGGTACTCGGGAGGCTGAGGCAGGAGAATCACTTGAACCTGGGAGGTGGAGGTTGCAGTGAGTCAAGATCGCGCCACTGTACTCCAGCCTGGGTGACAGAGAGAGACTCCATCTCAAAAAAAAAAAAAAGAAAAAAAAAGAAAAACAAATTAGTATTATAAAATTCATACCAAAGAAACACACATACGTACTCTCACATAGCCTACCTTTACTGTATGTAAACACTAACCTTCAGAAAACAGTAAGAAAAAAAGATCTGTTCATATTCCCAAAACCCAGGATTTAACATGACAAGAAACACAAGCGGTTTGATGTGAAGAGAAATTGGTAATAAAAGATGCTGATGAGCCCCAGTGAAATGCACAGATATGGAAGAGTGGAAGTCTGTGGCCTAGGGCAGGGGTGTGCAGATGGGCCACCGGGCATGGCCAGAAAGAAATAACGCAGGTTCTGGGGTCCACGTAGTCTCCAGCTCAGCTCGGCAGCCACAGACAGCACTTAACAAATGTGTGTGGTGTGTTCCAATAAAACTTTATCTACAAACACAGGTGGCTGGCTGGGTCTGGCCCACAGGCTGCAGCTGGCTACCTTGATCTGAAAAGTTGGTTACAACTAATGGCTGGCTGTTCAGCAAGCCACTGCCCTCTTTCTCCTGGGCACAGTGCCTTCCCTTGGGGTGGCCGGAGACTGAGCTCTGGTCACTGGCTTGAGTGGAAGTGAGATCTGCTGCTTCTGGGCCCCTGAGACTCTCTCTTTCTCCAGATGCAGACACCACTGCAGCAGGCACAGCCACGCCCAGGCCACTGGACTCCAGAATCACCCCTTGAAGGAGGCATTTTTTTTTTTTTTTTTTTTTAAGAAAGAGATGGATTTTTGCTGTGTCACCCAGGCTGGAGTGCAGTAGTGTGAGGATCTCAGCTCACTGCAGCCTCTGCCTCCTGGGTTCAAGGGATTCTCCTGCCTCAGCCTCCCGAGTAGCTGGGATTTCAGGTGTACACCACCATGCCTGGCTACATTTTTGTATTTTTAGTAGAGATGGGGTTTCTCCATGTAGGTCAGGCTGGTCTTGAACTCCTGACCTCAGGTGATTCACCTGCCTCAGCCTCCCAAAGTGCTGGGATTACAGGCATGAGCCACTGCACCCGGCTATTTTTTGTATTTTTAGTAGGGGTGGGATTTCGCCATGTTAGCCAGGTTGGTCTCAAACTCCTGACCTCAGGTGATCCACCTGCCTTAGCCTCCTGAAGTGCTGGGATTACAGGCAGGAATCACCACGCCAGGCCACAAGACATTTCAAAAGGAGCCTTTAACAGGGGTTTGGAGGATGGGCTCCCTGCCTCAGGGCACCTTGTGATCACGGACAACTTCAGTGGGTCTGCAGAATTCCACAGTTTTCACCAGACCTTCCTGATCATTTCCACCTCAAAGCCAACTGCAGAAAATCATACTTGTGCCACTGAGGTCAATGGGGTAAACTGAGGCAGTGGCCACGACCAGTCACCAGGGAACTCGCAGACCTGTAACCTCTTCAAAGGCACTGCTGAGCAGCAGTGTTTGTGGTCACTTCAATTTAACTTAAAAACTAAAGCCAGGGCTAGACACAGTGGCTTATGCCTGTAATCTTGGCATTTTGGGAAGCTGAGGCAGATGGATTGCTTGAACCCAGGAGTTCAAGACCAGCCTGGACACATGGTAAAACCCCATCTCTACAAAAAATACAATAGTTAGCTGGGTGTAGTGATGTACACCTGTAGTCCCAGCTGCCCAGGAGGCTGAGGTGGGAGGATCATCTGAACCCTGGGAGCTAGAGGCTGCAGTGAGCCATGACTGTACCACTGGACTCCAGCCTGGGCAACAGAGTGAGACCCTGTATCCAAAAAAAAGGAGAAAAAACTAAAGCCAAATGAAAAATTCAGTTCTGTAGTGACCTGAGCCACATTTCATTTTAAATGAAAATCATTATTATTTTTGAGGTGGAGTCTCGTTCTGTTCCCCAGGCTGCAGTGCAGTACTGCGATCTCAGCTCACTGCAACCTCCACCTCCCAGGTTCAAGTGATTCTCCTGCCTCAGCCTCCCGAGTAGCTGGGACTACAGGTGTACACCATCACACCTAGCTAATTTTTATATTTTTAGTAGAGACGGGGTTTCACCATGTTGGCCAGGCTGGTCTCAAACTCCTGACCTCAGATGATCCTCTCTCCTCAGCCTCCGAACATGCTGGGATTATAGGCGTGAGCCACCATGTCCAGCCTTGAGCCACCTTTCAAACACTCAACAGCCACACATGCCTAGTGGCGGCCATGCTGGACAGCACAGATATAAAACATTTCTACCACCATAGAAAGTGCTACTCGCCACGGCATACCTGATTGGCTAATCAGGTAGGCGGGCCTGTAACATCTGTCCACACCACAATTTATGGAGAAAAACAGAATTGTGAAGGAAGCTGGATATTCTAGCCAAATCTTCTTGCAGGTGAGGCACCAAATTCGGGCTGCCAATGTTCCCTGGTTAATATGGAATCTAACCCGAGGGAGGTGGACGTTCTTCAGGGAAAGATGTTTTCATCAAGCGGTGATGAATCACTGCTCCCAATGCCAGGGCGGTACGGCCAAGCAGACAGCATGGCTCCATCCCAAGGGCAGAGGGAGCGAACACAAACTTTGCAGTCTTCCTCCTTCTGGAGCCTCATGGCTAAGGCCGGCCTGCTCTGCTGTCTGGCAGTATCAGCTATCATTTTAAACATTCTTTCAGAGTCAGCTCCAAAGAGTTACTAAGTTTACAAATCATTTTTCATTGACTAATTCTAGCCAGGGCTTCTTGGTAAGGCGTAGGAGACTCCCCAATTTTATTGGTAAACAGTATCCAAGTCACAGGATGGGAGGGTGTATTTCTGGGAAGGTTTTCTATAGAGGACTAATCCCACCCGTGGCAGCTTGTGCATTTATCCAGGCGTCAATCCCTCTGGCTCCTGGGTTTGGGGAATGAGACGGCCTCTGCTGACAGACGGCCCTGCAGCTCCCTGCAACTAACTGACCCCAGCAGACTCCCAGCCACAGGTGAGACCCACACCCGTCCTCCTACAGCCAAGGCTGACACAAAGCTCCAACTTTACGTTATGACATTATTTTGGGGTTCTATATGCTGCACCCAACAAAAACAAAAATAAAGACCAAGCCCCAGAGCACATCTGTCAGACAGAGCACTGTTTAGGCCTGTGGGCGGGGCTGGGAGGAGCCTCTATTACAACTGTATGTTCTGAAAAACAGTAAGGACCTTTCACCTTTGTGATACAAATCACAAAAAGCAAGCTTTTTCAGAACAGGCAGAAGACTGCTTTTATTCTCTGTGTAATACTGATTTACTATGATTTATAGTGAGAAGGGAAAGAAACAGAGAAATTTCTCCCAGGAGTTCCTATCAGACTGGGGAGGGAGAAAATGAATTTTTATGTTTATCCAAAGCGGCACAGTTTTTCAGAAAGTCTGCTTATTTTGATGTAAATGTTCCAAAGTAAACAAACAAACAAACAAAACTTAAGTTTCATGAAAAATTCCACACAACAATGTTTCCATACAAACACATCCTGGCTGGGCGTGGTGGCTCACGCCTATAATCCTAACACTTTGGGAAGCCCAGGTGGGAGGATCCTGTGAGCCCAGGAGTTCAAGATCAGCCTGGGCAACATAGCGAGACACAGATCTTTATTAAAAAAAAAAAAAAAAAAAAAAATTAGCCAGGCATGGTGATGTGCACCTGTAGTTCCAGCTACTCAGGAGGCTGAGGCAGGAGGTTTGCTTGGGCCCAGGAGTTGGAGGCTACAGTGAGCTGTGATCATGCCATCGCACTCCAGCCTAGGCAACGACATCCGGTCTCTACAAAAAAAGGTTTTTTTGTTTGATTTTTTTTTTTAAGAGATTATTGATAGCCAGATGAGGTGGCTTACATCTGAGCACAGTGGGAGGCAGAGGCTAGAGGATCACCTCAGCCTAGGAGTTCAAGACCAGCCTGGGCGACAGAACACTGTCTCAAAATCAATCAATCAATCAATCAATCAAACAAACAAACAAACAAACAAACAAAACAACAACAACAAAAACAAGTTCTATTAACGACTTTACTCCAGGACTCACCTGGGACACCCCAACCCTGTCCCACCTCCCTCATCACTCTGCTATTCTCCAGGGGAAGAGACCCCCACATCTGTGCCTGAAAGGCCAGGGGCACCATCACAGAGAGGCCCCAGAAACTGATGGGATGAATTGTGCCACCCTAAATTATCAAAAAGTTACTGTACATTAAAAAAAAAAATGCTAAATTTAGCCAAGTCATGTCACAAGATGCTAATAAGGCCAATGACTAAATTATGTAACTTTTTTATTTCTATAAAAATATGCTTTTGCTGTGAACCTAAACTGCTCTATAAAAAGTCTATTAAAAATATGCTGTGTCATTCAACTTTTAAAACATTTAAAAATTAACTGACTTCAAAAAGTCTGTTCCTATAAAAGATTTCTACTTTAAAAAACATAGCTTATGGGGTTCGAAGGGATCAAGTTTAACTACCAGCTGAACCTCAGGATAAAACAGACTTTGTTTTGTATAATTATATTAACATTAGAAGATCTGCATAACTCAACCAGTATTCCTCCCAATGGCCAATCTATGGTATTACAAAATCACACAGGGGGGCAAAAGATTCATTCAAAATGAAAGACAGAGCAATGAGCTTTAATGTAACACAGTACAAAACATCCATGGACATAGCAGAGGGTGACTTAAGACCAGGAGTTTGAGACTAGCCAGGGAAACATGGCAAGACCCCATCTCAACCAAAAAAAAAAGAAATAAGCTGGTCTGGTGGCACTCACCTGTGGTCCCAGCTACTCAGGAGGCTGAGAGGGGAGAAGTGCTTGAGCCCAGGAGGTCGAGGCTGCAGTGAGCTATGATTGCACCACTGCACTCCAGCCTAGGCAACAGAGCAAGACACTGTCTCAAAAAATAAATAAATAAAGAGAGACTACCCAGCCAGCACCGTGGCTCATGCCTGTAATCCCAGCACTTTGGGAGGCCATGTTTGGCAGATCACCTCAAGTCAGGAGTTTGAGACCAGCCTGGCTAACATGATGAAACCCTATCTCTACTAAAAATACAAAATTAGCCAGGCGTGGTGGCACTTGCCTATAATCCCAGCTACTCGGGAGGCTGAGGCAGGAGAATTGCTTGAACCTGGGAGGCGGAGGTTGCAGTGAGCCGAGAAGGTGCCACTGCACTCCAGCCAGGTGACAGAGCAAGACTCCGTCTCAAAACAAAACAAACAAGCAAAAGAAACTATCCCTTGTCAGGTTTTAGTGAGGGATCAAGGATCATCCACAGTATCTGAAAAGGCTACTAAAATACTCCCTTTTCCAACTACGTATCTGCAGGAGGCTGGCTGGTCTCCATGTACTTCAGCCTAAACCACACATCACAGCCAACTCAAAGCAGAAGCAGCCATGGATTCCAGCTGCCTTCTATTAAGCCAGACATGATAGATTCTACCAAAAAACCTCTGAGTCTATTTTTTTGAGGGGGGAGAATTTAGTTTTTTTTTTAAATAAAAATATTTTTGAGGCCGGGTGCGGTGGCTCAACCCTGTAATCCCAGCACTTTGGGAGGCCGAGGCGGGCGGATCATGAGGTCAAGAGATGGAGACCATCCTGGCCAACATGGTGAAACCCCGTCTCTACTAAAAATACAAAAATTAGCTGGGCGTGGTGGTGTGAGCCTGTAGTCCCAGCTACTTGGGAGGCGGAGGCAGGAGAACTGCTTGAATCCTGGAGGCGGAGGTTGCAGTGAGCCAAGATCGCGACACTGCACTCTAGCCTGGCACCTGGCAACAAAGTGAGACTCTGTCTCAAAAAAAAAATTTTATATATATACACATACATACATATATATATATATATGTATATAAATAGTTATTGCTATTTTTGAGCAGATGAAGAAATATGTATATTTTAATTTCTAATATGGTCAACATCAACAGACATAGCTCATATAAACCAAAGCTCTTTGGGGTCCCCAGGAATGTGTAGGAGTATCAGAGTATAAAAGGGCCCTGAGACTAAAACAAATCTGGGAATTGCTGGTTTAAGCAGAGAACATCCAGCAGCCATTCTGCCCCCAAAGAGAACCATGCCCTTTGACACTTAGGGGAACAAGATAGGGGAGGAACTTCAAAATACCAGGGTCTCTGCTGAAGGGCAGGGCCTCACCCCCCTGGATACATGGGAGCCATTGAGGTTTCCAGGCAGGGCAGCAACATAATCAGAGTGCAGCATCCTCTGAGGACACAGATAACAGACAGTTGTACCTCTGTCTCCAGTAAGGTTAAATGCAGATACTTCTTAATCAAATCATGTGTAAAATCCTCATCTGGGTCAGGCATGGTGGCTCACGCCTATAATCCCAGCACTTTGGGAGGCTGAGGTGGGCGGATCATTTGAGATCAGGAGTTCAAAACCAGCCTGGCCACCATGGTGAAACCCCGTCTCTACTAAAAATACAAAAATTAGCTGGGGCGCCTGTAATCCCAGCTACTCGGGAGGTGGAGGCAGAAGAATCACTTGAACCCAGGAGGCAGTGGTTGCAGTGAGCTCAGATTGCACCACTGCACTCCAGCCTGGGAGACAGTGAGACTCTGTCTCAAAAAAAAAAAAAAAGAAAAAGAAACCCATCTGTATTCTGTATGTTTATTGATCAGTTTGTCTATCTCCTGAAAATTATTCTTAGAAAAGCTATGCATTTGCAAGCAGTGCATGATTTAATGATAGAACTGTTATGTTTAAATAAAGCAAAACATGCCCAAACTCATCTTCACAGCATCCGAGAAGAAAACATGTATCGTCAACACTGTAGAAATGGGTCTCGGATGAGGTGAGTTCTTTTTTCTTTTTCTTTCTTTTTTCTTGAGACATAGTCTCACTCAGTTGCCAGGCTAGACTTGATCTTGGCTCACTGAAACCTCTGCATCCTAGGTTTAAGCGATTCCTACTGTCTCAGCCTCCTGAGTAGCTGGGATTACCGGCGCGTGCCACCACACTTGGCTAATTTTTGTATTTTTAGTAGAGTCGAGGTTTCACCATGTTGGCCGGGAAGGTCCTGATCTCTTGACCTTGTGATCCGCCTGCTTCAGCCTCCCAAAGTGCTGGGATTACAGTTGTGAGCCATCGCGCCTGGGTGAGGCAAATTCTTAAACCCTGGTTCCTCAAATCCTGGGAGCATGCCGAACGCCCTCTTGGTTTCGCTTTGTAAATTCGCCAACTACACTCACATGCACATTCTGTTTTCATCCTTTCTAATTACCCGGCAACATTTTACCAGGAAACTAGAAACTCATGAAAAGTAATAGTTGCAATGAAAATTAACTACAAGATGGCCCAACAAGTCACAATGCAGGGGCCTATTTCCAGGAAATCAAAGTAAGAGCATTTTATATAATCCTCTCATTTTAATATGAAATGCTTTAAATGTAGGGTAATTATGGAAATGAGGCATTGCTGCAATTTGGGTTGTCATTAATTTAGCAAGTTTATCCTCTGACATTCACAAGATGCAAAAACAGCAAATCGTAAATTACTCTATCTCCAAATCAAATGCTTTAGTTTCATTTCAGCACATAATTTTAAACATAGCTGCGTCTTTTCCAAAAGTACTAAATACGAACACCACTACATTCTACACTTTTAGCACCCCAAACTCTATTCCCCGTCAATATGACAAAGGCTTTCATGCGGATGTTCTAGATTCAGTTCAACAATACTACATGATAACACCCTTCTCATAGATTGACTTTTAACATTCTATATAAGTTTTCTTAAATGCGCAGCAAGCTGAAAAAATTCAACATGAACCAAATACTAGAAGTGGCTCATATTTTTAACACAGACCCAATGTACTTGCCACGCGCCCACAACCCTTTTTAAAGTAACTTTTAACAAGTTGACAGTCTCACTTGGAACAAATATATGTGATACACAATAACTGCCAACTAGCAAAAAACCAGAATAAAGCCTTTATTTGGAGATGCCGCATTTCGTATTTTGACTATCAAGATACAACCGGACTGAAACTAAAGCTTCACCCCCCTGCGGGAAGCAGCTCCCCTCCAGCCTCTGCAGAAGTGACCGTTCTCCCCGGCTCTGTTTCAAACCATCACCCAACGGGAACATTCCTTCCTTCAGCAGATCCTCCCTGGAGAGCAGATCTGGGTGCAGATCTGGGGCTGCAGGTCTCAGGACAGGCTTTTGTCTCCTCCATGGCTTCCTTCACTAGGAGACCAACCCTCCCTAATCACAGCCCTTCCTTGCCTTTCTCACTGCAGGTTGATCCTTCATATGGAGAAGACAGTCAGCAACACCTGAATTTTCACATCTACCCACTGGAAAGAGACTGATCTGACAGTCTCTTGTCCCAAGTACAAAACCAAGCATGACCCAGGCACTGGGTCACCTAAGGGGATGGGGGAGGGCAGTGACAAGGCTGGGAAAACCCCAGGAGAAGAGGAATGCCATGACGGTCCCTTGATGCCAGATAGTGGGGCGTTGGGCACAAGCTTACTGACTTCCCTATATCTGGGTGACTTTCCAGTTAATTTCAAGATAATGGCATGTCAATCTATAACGAATTGTATGATAGTTATACAATGTATAAAACTAATTTGATATTCTTCAAGTGACCAGTTGGAAATAGCCATGAGAAACAGGCTTCCGTATGTTTTATTAATTAATTTTTCAGGTCAGACAGGTAACGTACCGACGTCGTACCAACGTTCCAGGGTGGCACATTTCACACACCGTGTGAAAACACCCAATCATCATGCTCATGAACTACAAAACGATCTCCGGATGTTTTTAAAGGGGCTAAAACATTTATGTAGTAAAATGCTTTGGTGGTTACAATTAATTACTTCTTCTCATGGCACGTGTGCAGAGGCTGTGATCCATAACACCTGCCATTCACACTATGCCTCTCAGCAGGTGGAGCATGACAACCCAGCCATGTATCCGAAGCTGGCAGCTAAAATGAACCACAAAAAAGTACAGGTGCCTGGGTGCAGTGGCTCACGTCTGCAATCCCAGCACTTTGGGAGGCAGAGGTGGGCAGATCACCTGAGGTCAGGAGTTCAAGAGTGGCCTGGGCAACATGGCAAAACCCCCTATCTACTAAAAATACAAAAATTAGCCAGGTGTGGTGGTGGACACCTGTAATCCCAGCTACTTACTTGGGAGGCTGAGGGAGGAGAACTGTTTGAACTTCAGAGGCAGAGGTTGCAGTGAGCTGAGATTGTGTCACTGCACTCCAGCCTTGGCAACAAGAGTGAAACTCTGTCTAAAAAAAAAAAAAAGTACAGGTGAGAACAAATTAAGGGACCCAGGCAATGACCACCAAAAGCTGCTAATGTTACAAATGGGGGACATCCAGACATTTTCACCTCCGCACACACCACCACCTATAAGGCAGTTCTGGCAGAAAAGCAAAACAAAACACCTGAGTCTGATCAAATCCCCGGGTCTAGTAACCAATTTACAGAAATGACAAGGGGGAGGGACATAGTGAATGGATGCTGCCAGAATCCAATCTGTAAAGGCAGGTGTGGGGAACTACATGGGACAAATGACCTCACGAGAAAAAAAGCAGGGGGTGCTGGATGCAGTGGCTCACACCTGTAATCCCAGCACTTTGAGAGGCTGAGGCGGGCAGATCACTGGAGGTCCAGAGTTGGAGAC
The DNA here is from genome assembly GCF_009761245.1 of Sapajus apella. NCBI lineage: Eukaryota > Metazoa > Chordata > Mammalia > Primates > Cebidae > Sapajus > Sapajus apella. The sequence goes on along the minus strand of NW_022437050.1, from coordinate 5,118,132 downwards.
CAGCCTGGCCAACATGGTGAAACCCTGTCTCTACTAAAAATACAAAAATTAGCCAGGTGTGATGGGGCATGCCTGTACTCTCAGCTACTCAGGAGACTGAGGCAGGAGAATCACTTGAACCCGGAAGGCAGAGGTTGCAGTGAGCTGAGATCACGAGACTGTACTCCAGCCTGAGCGACAAAGCGAGACTCCATTTCAAAAAAAAAAAAAGAAAGAAAGAAAGAAATAATCATGCAGACAGTAAGAGAAACCTGCAGACTGATTGAGGACAGTAAGAAATTATTATTCATTTTTTAGGTGTGATAATGACATTGTGGTTAAGTTTTTTGTAAAAAAAGAATTATCTTCTAGAAATTTTGGTTGAAATATTTACAGACAGAGAAAGATGACATCTGTGATTTGCTTCCAAATAACTGGGACGAGGGGGAAAGGTGAATGGGGGTAAAGATAACACAAGTCTGGCCACCAGACGATAGCTACTGACGCTGGCAGCAGGCATGTGGAAGGAAGCTCATTACGTTTGAAACTGACCATGATAAAAAAGTGTGTTTTTAAAAAGCAGCCGGGTGGCCAGGCGCAGTGGCTCAAACCTGTAATCCCAGCACTTTGGGAGGCCGAGGCAGGTGGATCATGAGATCAGGAGATCGAGACCATCCTAGCTAACAAGGTGAAACCCCATCTCTACTAAAAATACAAAGAATTAGCTGGGTGTGGTGGCATGAGCCTGTAATCTCAGCTACTTGGGAGCCTGAGGAGGAGAATCACTTGAACCCGGGAGATGGAGGTTGCAGTAAGCTGAGATCCTGCCACTGTACTCCAGAGTGAGCAACAGAGTAAGACTCTGTCTCAAAAAAAAAAAGCAGCTGGGCATGGTGACTCATGCCTGTAATGCCAACACTTTAGGAGGCCAAGGTGAGAGGATCGTTTGAGGCCAGGAGTTCCAGACTAACCTGGGCAATATGGCAAAACCTGTCTCTAAAAAATTCAAAAACAATAAAAAAAAAAGTAACCATGTTCACTGCAGACAATATGGAAAACACATAAAAGTATAAAGAAAAAAAGATACCCATATGACTCTTACCACTGAAAGTTATCACAAACAGAAGTCTTGTTCTCACTGTAATTATTCAAGTAATCTACATTTACTATAAAAATACTGGGGAAAAAGGCTGCAGAAAAAGAGGGGAGAGCAAGTATGGGATATGGTCGGGTCTCTTAGGTTCATGAATAAAGCACATTTTTTGAATTTTGAATTGGGTAATTGAAATTCAAAATTAAGTGGCATCAAGCCAAAATTGGCAGGGTGCTGTGGCTCACACCTGTAATCCCAGCACTTTGGGAGGCCAAGGCGGTGGATCCCCTGAGGTCAGGAGTTTGAGGCCAGCCTGGCCAACATGGTGAAACCCTGTCTCTACTAAAAAAAAAAACAAAATACAAAAATTAGCCAGGCGTGATGGTACACGCCTGTAATCCCAGTTACTTGGGAGGCTGAGGCAGGAGAATTGCTTAAACTCGGGAAGCAGAGGTTGTAGTGAGCTGAGATCCCGCCCCTGCACTCCAGCCTGGATGACAGAATGAGACTCTGTCTCAAAACAAAAACAAAAACAAAAAAAGAATTCAGTTGGTACATTCACTATGTAAAAAAAAAAATTAAGTGGCATCAAGGACGACAGCATACACACATGTGCACACACACCTCACACCCCTCTCCCCATAATGGAAGAAGGCTATCTGAATTCCCCCACGACATGCTCGCTGGTCCTTTTAGGACACCAGGCTAAATCAATGATGTTATTTTTCTCCTATGGAAGCTGAAAATTCATTAGTCCATTAATTTGTTCACTTGACAAACAGAACTCAGTTGTTGTGTACCTAATGCCAGCTAGTGCCTGCACCAGGTCTCTGGGGAAAGATTGTAAATTCTCGGCCCCAGCCACAGGGAGCTTATGGTTTAGAAGACACGCTACCACGGAGACCCAGGCAGTGCCTCCAAGTCAACACCAAGCAAGCCTGAATCAGAATCCACACACACTCTCCTGTGCCTGGGAGCTCTGGCGACATGCTCACCCACCACACACAGCGTCAGATACCCAGTAGACCAAGATCAGCTCTAAGCTGGGTCACAAGCCATTTTTCCCGCCAATAATTAAGAATGTTGAAGATTTTGAATTATATACTTCCAGTAACGACTAGGGGTGAATTCTGGTATCCTTCCTGGATGGGAGGTGTACAGAGAGTGTGTATTACATGCACCTGATCCAAGGTGAAGAGGGCGGCCTGGGACGACATAGCTTCGGAAAATGGTGTGAGCACCAACACAACATGGACTTCCCAGCAAATCCAAGCACGCTCAAGGCAATCACACTCCAACGCAGCAAGAGAATTTGTAGTTTACAGTAAAGAAATTCACAACTTCCAACAGCAATGGCAATAGAGGTACCAAAGCCCAAGAGAAAACAGACACAGTAATTCTTGACATTTGGTGATGAATTTCTCACTCAGGGGTGACAAAAACTTATGCATCTAACTTTCTTGCTCTGAATTCCTTAAAATTTCTTAATGACTTTTAATGTAACAGGGTTAAGAATCATGGTTTTTGTGTTTGTTTGTTTTTGTTTGTTTGAGAGGGAGTCTTGCTCTGTCACCCATGCTGGAGTGCAGTGGCATGATCTTAGCTCACTGAAACCTCTGCCTCTCAGGTTTAGGGGAGTCTCCTGCCTCAGTCTCCCAAGTAGCTGGGTTACAGGCGTGAGCCATGCCCAGCTAATTTTTGTATTTTTTGTAGAGATGGAGTTTTGCCATATTGGCCAGGGTGGTCTTGAATTCCTGACCTCAAGTGATCCACCCACCTTGGCCTCCCAAAGTGCTGGGATTACAGGCATGAGCTACCGCACTTGGCCAGGCTTAAGAATCTTTAACCGAAAAGAAGTTTATGACAGCCTGTTCTAACATATGTGACTAGTTACGAGTAAGTTTTCTAAAATTTTTTTTAAAAATGAGTTGGTGGCTTACACCTGTAATCCCAGCACTTAGGGAAGCTGAGGCAGGCACATCACGGGGTCAGGAGATCCAGACCATCCTGGCTAAGACGATGAGACCCTGTCTCTACTAAAAATACAAAAAATTAGCCAGGCGTGCCTATAGTCCCAGCTCCTTAGGAGGCTGAGGCAGGAGAATTGCTTGAACCCAGGAAGCACAGTTTGCAGTGAGCTGAGATCGTGCCACTGTGCTCCAGCCTGGGAGACAGAGCAAGATTCCATCTCAAAAAAAAAAAAAAAAAAATGAAACTGCTTGAACTAAACATTTTTGTTGATAGACTTTGGCAGCTTTCAGAAGCAAACAGCTTTACGGTTGGGCGAGTTGGCTCACGCCTGTAATCCCAGCACTTTGGGAGGCTGAGGCACGTAGATCACTTGAGGTCAGGAGTTTGCAACCAGCTTGGCCAACGTGGTGAAACCCTGTGTCTACTAAAAAATACAAAAATTAGCCGAGTGGTGGCGCACGCCTGTAATCTCAGTTACTTAGGAGGCTGAGGCACAAGAATCGCTTGCACCTCAGAGGTAGAGGTTGCAGTGAGATAAGATTGCGCCACTGCACTCTAGCCTGGGTAACAGAAGAGACTTCATCTCAAAACGACAACAACAACAACAAAACAAGCAGCAGCAGCAAAGAGCTCTTCTCTAGGTGGGTGGACATGGACATCCATTTAATGTTTTCCTTCTGCACATCTGCTCTGTTCTTGTAAATTTTACACTGCTGCCTACATAGATATTGCTCACATGTGCAGGTGAAGTCAAATAAAAACAGACAGGCACAGTGGGCTGAGCACTTCACGCACATCTAATGCACCAAGTCAGCAAGCGGGCATCTGTTTAGCCTGACAGCTCTGCCACGATGCCCTATAATGTACCCACTAAGAACACGGGCTCCCTGGAGCATAAATGTGCAGGGACTGCATACACTGATAACATTTCATAAATAACAGACTTGTTACTGGCCTATTCAGTGACAATCTCAGGTCGAATTTTTTTCCCCTTGAGCTAGAAAAAAAATACTGTGAAAGCCTCCTTCAAGAGTCACTAAAGCTGCGTCTGACTCGGGAGTGTACCTGTTTCCACGGCTGGGAAGGGAAACTGAAAACAAGACTGTTTAATGGAAGCACTCAGAGAATCTGAATTATATAAAGGTGCATTTGTAAAGCATGGCTCCAAGGGGGTCCTGGGGGAGCCCACCTGTCATTTTCTTACCAGAGGGGAGACTGGCCAGGAAATGCATTAATGGCCCCAAATGGAGAGAGTGTGTAGGTTATGGAAAAGAGAGAGCAGAGTAATAACTGAGGCAAAGAACAACTTTGTTATCTCCCGAGTTCTGATTCTACCAAAATGCACACCTTTCGGCATGGTTGGAAAATGAAGGTATACTTCCCCTCTCACTCCTAAGTGGGAGTGAGTCATTGTTGATGTTGCATTTCAAATTATTCAATATCATATTTGTAACCAAACAGACACAGGTTTGTAAGTTTACAGACACAAACTTTGGGTCCTGGAAATTACCCCAGCAAAAATCCTCCCCGACCCGCCACCCTCCCCAACCCCATTCAAGGCGCTTATAAAAGGGAGTAATTAGACAGTCAGACAATCCTTGAACAAGAACCACATTGAAGAAATATAAACATGGGTGATGAGTTACAGGCAATCACTAAATAGAAAAAGAAAGTGGCTCCAGAGGAAATGAGTAATTAAACAGGCTTTCTCCTGATCAACAGACCTTGAGGTCGGGGCAGAGCAGAGGGTGGGGTGCTGGAAAGGAGGGAACCGGAATGGGTGGGAGGTGACCCTGGGATGCTGAGAAAAGGCACGACAGGCCTGGGCAGCCATCCAGGCCCAGCTGGGTCTCTCTGTCCCCGGTGACCTCGGGCCTGCGGGAATCTAATTGGAGCTCTGGTCCCGCTACTCCATCTGAGGAGTACTCACTGGTGAGGTAAACTGAGGCCCGGGGTTCGTGTCCTGGCCCCTCCCCACCAGGCCTCTGTCCCTTCAGCACAGCCCAAGCTCCTGGGGACCTCACACTTCCCACAGTAACAATCTCCCACCCTCCTGTGTGACTGCACTGGGGTCCCCAGGACCCAGACAGGATGGGGTAGGGGTGGCCCAGGGCAGGCCAGACAGGGTCAGGATGGCCACTGGGTTCCAGGGTGGCAGGGATAGGCACTAGGGTGACTCGAGGCTCTGGGTGGTGGAGATAGGGGGTGGTCCTGAGAAACAGGCCAGGCTGTGGTGACCCTAAAGTCCAAGCCGGTGGGGGTCCAGGGTGACCTCACTGATTCAGCTGGGTGGAACAGGAGTGGGGAAAAGGAGTGGGAGTGGCCCTTCAAGTCCAGGCTTGTGGGGTTAGCAGTCAGGGGTGACCCCGGGGTGCCTAGGAAGTGGGGGTTCTGGTTGACCTCAGGTGTTTAGACTGGGTGGGGATGTAGATGACCCCAGGGATCCAGGCCGGTGGGGGTTCAGAATGACCCGGAGTCCAGGCTGGTGGGAGTCGTGGGCAGGAGGGATCTGGGTCAGGCGTGACCTCAGAGGCCCAACCAGTTGGGGTTGGGGTAGGGGTAGCTCCAGGAGCACAGAACGGTGAGAGTTGAGGTCAGGCGTGACCCCAGGGCCCCAGAGATGTGGGCCAGGGTTGAACCCAGAATCCAGGCCGGTGGAGGTCGGAGGCGACCAGGATCCCCAAGTCCAGGCTGCAGGGATTGGGGTCTGGGGTGACCACAAGGGTCCAGAAGACAGGAGGTCCGAGTTGACCCCCGGGGGTCTAGGTCGGTGGGGGTTGGGGGGCGACCAGGGGGTCCAGGCCGGGGAAAGTGGAGGGGGAGCCTCAGGCCTGGGCCGCAAGAATCGTGGTCGTGGTGACCCCAGAGGCCCAGGAGGCGGGGGTCGGGGTCGACCACGGAATCCAGGCCGGTCGGGGGTTACGGGGGCGGGGAGGGGTTCGAGCTGGGGAGGGCCGCAGAGATCGAGGTCAGGGGTGAGCCCTGGGTGCGGGTGGCGGGGATCGCGGGGGCCACTCACTGCTTGGGCAGCTGCAGGGCGGGTGCGCCGCGCCGCTGGAAGGCCCCGTCCACGAAGACGCCGTTCTTGCCGAGACAGCGCAGGTAGAAGTGCGGCTCCTGGAAGCTGAGCTGCAGGTGGCGCCTCGAGATGAAGCTGGACAGGCCCATGCTTAGGTCCACCGAGCCCTGCGAGGAGTTGCGGCCGATGGTGACGCTGGGCTGGCGCATGAGGAACTCGAACTCGCGGCCCTCCAGCCGCGCCAGCGCCGGCCCCGGGCTCTGCCGCACCGAGGCGGCCGCCGCGGCCACTAGGGCGGGCGCCGCGCCCTCGTCCCCGGCACCCCCAGAGCCCGCGGCGTCCCCGGAGCCCCCGGAGGAGCCCCCGGAGGAGCCGGCAGAGGAGCCCGCGCCGGCGATCGCGCTCTGAGGCAGCGGCGGCGGCGGCGGTGGCGGCGGCCCGGGCGGGGGCTGGGGCTGCGCGGGGGCCGGCGGGGGCGCGGCCGCAGGGAAGGCGGCGGCGGCGGCCGCGGCGCACAGCACAGGGCTGCAGGGCGCAGAGCGTAGCGCCAGCAGGGCGCGGGCGCCGCTGTCCTCGCCGACTTCGGCCATGTTCGCGCGGCTCCGAGCGGCCTCCGGCGGCGGCGGCACCAGCGGCGGCGGCGCGGGGGGCGGGGAGGCCGGGGCGCGGGGCGGGCGCGGAAACCCGGGCCAGATCGCGCCGGCGCGGAGCGGAGCCTCCCAGCCCCCCGCGCGCCGCGCCCGCCGGTCCCGCCCAGCGCAGCCCACGCTGCGCGCGCCAGCTCGGGGTCGGGGGCAAGGCCTGGGCTGGCTGGGCTGGCGGGCCTCGCCCCCTGCCCGCGGGGCTGCACGCAGCCGCCTTTCCTCCATCCGGGGGTACAGGGGACCCCTGAAATACCCAGCCGGAAACTTTTGAGCCTGGGCCACTGGAGAAAGGGACGGATGACCTCAGCAGTCTCCCCGGCCCAACCACTCGGGCCCCCAACCCTAACGTGTGAGATAGATACATACATACATAGATAAAATATATGAGTATTATATGTAATACATATGTTTGTGTTTTGAGATGGGGTCTTGCTCTAACTCCCAGGCTGGAGTGTAGTGGCACAATCATAGCTCACTGCAACTTCCACTTCCTGTGCTCTAGTGATCCTCCTGCCTCCGCCTCCCAAGTACCACCATGCCCAGCTATTTTCTTTTCTTTTTTTTTTTTTTACTTTTTATAGAGACAGGGTCTTGCTATGTTGACCAGGCTGGTCTTGAACTCCTGGCCTCAAGCAATCCATCTGCCTCGGCCTCCCAAAGCACCCTGTGAGCCACCATGCCAGGACTGATCATTCTTAAGCCCTTAGATTAAAGGTCCTCATACTCTACTTAACTGAAGACCACTTGAGATCAATCCCGGAATCCCTGATCCCCTCTCTTTCCTTCCTTCCCCCTCCGTCTCTCCTTCCTTGTCTCCCTCCCTCTCTTCCTTCCTTCCTTCCTTCCTTCCTTCCTCTTTCTCTCTCTTTCTTGTCCTTCCTTCCTTCCCTCCCTCCCTCCCTCCTTCTTTCCTTCCTTCCTTCCTCCCTCCCTCCCTCCCTCCCTCTTTCCCTCCCTTCCTTCCCTTTTCTTCTTTCTTCTTTTCTTTTTCTTTTGAGACAGGGTCTCTGTCACCCAGGCTGAAGTGCAGTGGCACAGTCATAGCTCACTGAAGCCTTGACCTCCTGGGCTCAGGTGATTCTCCCACCTCGGCCTCCCAAGTAGTGGACCACAGCTATGAGACACCACACTCAGCTAATTTTTTAAGTTTTTTATAGTGATGGGGTCTCACTATGTTACCCAGGCTGGTCTCCAACTCCTGGGCTTAAGCAGCCTCCCACCTCAGCCCAGCCTCCCAAAATGCTGGGTTACAGGCACGAGCCACTGCCCCCAGCCTATCCCACTCTTTCCTTTTGGAGCCCTTCATTCACTCATTCAATGCTCTAGACCCAGGCAAGGCACCAAGGCTACAAATGCCCCACAGATAAATCTTAGCTGAAAACAGGGAGTGACAAACATGGGCTTCTTTGGGATCCCTTTAGGACTTCAGTAGCCTGGTCCTCCTTCGATAATTCAGGTTCCCCTAAAAAGGCAGTGCAGTTTCCATATTTCCCTCATTTATGAATTATTGAGGGTGGGAAAGGAGACACAGTCCGCACCCTGGTGGAGCTGATAGTCGAGGGGGAATTACAGACATAAATCAAAGACACATCCTAGTAAAAGTAAAATCAAGTCACAGCTGTGGTAAATCCAGTGAGGAATTGGTGCAAGTGTAGACAGAAGACTAGATCTGTCTAAGGCAGGAGCTTCCCTTACCCACGCTCCAATCTGGGGCTGAAATAGGTATTAATCTCATCTCTCAGTCTTGAATATGTGCATGCGAACAGAGATAAATGTTTGGGAGGCAAGGAACTTATTATGAGCAAGCGCTGGAACCAGAGTACCTGCTTGATTGGGGGCGGGAGGAGAATGGTAAACACAGTCGGGGGCCCCTCCCTGAGGTCTATGGGATGCCCGATGAGGGAAGGGGCGTGGGACTGTGAGGGCAGTGCCCCAGCCAGGGAACTGCATGTGATAAAGAAGGAAGTATGGGCCTTGGAGGTGGAACCCAGTGGCCTTATTCAGCTGAACCAGGTTAGGCTAAGGAAGGAAGGGGGCGGAGGTGAGTCCTATAAGGATCTGGGGCTGATCCCAAGAGCAATGGGAAGTTTTAAATGCAAGACGGCAGGCACACCCACGTGCAGTATCTGAAATGCAATCACTCCAGCTGCCCTGGGGATCCTGAGCTGCAAATAGGTCAGAGTGACAGTTGGAGGTCACTCAGAAAGCTAGAGAGAGAGGTAAAAGGAGAGAGGTGCAGAGAAGCAGTGGGTACTGATCTCCCGCAAAGACATTTACATGCACACACTGTTGGTGGGAATGGAAGATGGGGCAGCCTCTGTGGGAACAAGCATGCGGGTCCTCAAAGAGTTAAAACAAGACCGGGCAGGCAGTGGCTCACATCTGTCATCCCAGCACTTTGAGAGGCTGAGGAGGGTAGATCACCAGAGGTCAGGAGTTTGAGACCAGCCTGGCCAACAGGGTGAAACCCTGTCTCTACCAAAAATACAAAAAATTAGCCAAGCGTGGTGGTGTGCACCTCTCCAAGCTACTCGGGAGGCTGAGGCAAGAGAATTGCTTGAAGCCAGAAGGCAGAGGTTGCAGTGAGCTGAGATCACACCACTGCACTCGAACCTGGGTGATAGAGTGAAGCTCTGTCTCAATCAATCAGTCAATAAAACTAGAGTTCCCGGCCGGGCGCGGTGGCTCACGCTTGTAATCCCAGCACTTTGGGAGGCCGAGGCGGGTGGATCACGAGGTCAAGAGATGGAGACCATCCTGGTCAACATGGTGAAACCCCGTCTCTACTAAAACTACAAAAAATCAGCTGGGCATGGTGGCACGTGCCTGTAATCCCAGCTACTCAGGAGGCTGAGGCAGGAGAATTGCTTGAACCCAGGAGGCGGAGGTTGCGGTGAGCCGAGATCGCGCCATTGCACTCCAGCCTGGGTAACAAGCGCGAAACTCCGTCCCCAAAAAAAAAAAAAAAAAAACTAGAGTTCCCATAAGATACAATGCAGAATTCCACTTCTAGATTTACACCCAAAGAATTGCAAGCAGGGCCTTTTTCCTTTTTTTCTTTTTTGAGACTGAGTCTCTGTGTCACCCTGGCTGGAGTGCAGTGGCACAATCTTGGCTTACTGCAACCCCCGCCTCCCGGGTTCAAGCAATTCTCCTGCCTCAGCCTCCAAAGTAGCTGGGATTACAGGTGCGTGCCACCATGCCCAGCTAATGTTTGTATTTTTGGTAGAGACAGGTTTTCATCATGTTGGCCAGGCTGATCTCGAACTCCTGACCTCTGGTGATCCGCCTGCCTCGGCCTCCCAAAGTGTTGGGATTACAGGCGTGAGCCACCGTGCCTGGCTGACAAGCAGGGTCTTGAAGAGATACTTGCCTGGCATGCTCACAGCAGCGTTATTTACTCACGAGAGCCAGAAGGTGGAAGCCATCCAAGTGTGCATTGACACCTGTGGCGCCACATCCAGAGGGGCATGATTCAGACTTGAAAGGAAGGAAACTCTGACACACGTGACATGTGAAGGGATGAGCTTTGGGACGTTATGCCCAGTGAAATCAGCTGGTCACAGAAAGACACAGTGAGAGTCACAGAGACAGAGAGTAGAATGCTGGGTGCCGGGGATGGGGAGAGGGGAGACGAGGAGTTACTGTCGAATAGGGACAGAGTTTCTGTTTGGGGAGATGAGAACATTTTGGAGGTGGATGATGGTAATGGTTGCACAACAGTGTGAATGTGCTTGATGCCACTGAGCTGTGCACTTAAAAACTGTTAATTCAGCCGGGCGTGGTGGTCACGCCTGTAATCCCAGCACTTTCAGAGGCCGAGGCGGGCAGATCACTTGAGCTCAGGAGTTCAAGACCAGCCTGGCAAAACCCCGTCTCTACTAAAACACAAAAATTACATGGGCATGGTGGCAGGCACCTGTAATCCCAGCTATTCAGAAGGCTGAGGCAGGAGAATTACTGGAACCCAGGAAGTGGAGGTTGTAGTGAGCTGAGATGGCACCACTACACTCCAGCCTGAGAGACGAGAATCAGACTCCGTCTCAAAAAAAAACAAACCAAAAAACGGTTAAGATGTTACATTTTATGTTATGTGTATTTTACTGCAATTGTAAAGAGAGAGATTTACATACCATCTCCTCATACAACCTCTTCCTTCGGACTCTCTGAGATGACTTCTGACTTCTTAATAAGGGATCTATTTCAGGACAAGAGGCATCTATGTACCTCCAGGCACAGCAGGCCTAACAATATTAAATGTAAAGAATTGTAGGCTGGGCACCGTGGCTTATGCCTACGATCCCAGCACTTTGGGAGGCTGAGGTGGGTGGATCACTTGAGGTCAGGAGTTGGGGACCAATCTGGCCAACATGGCGAAACCCCATCTCTGCTAAGAATATAAAAAATTAGCCAGTTGTGGTAGCATGCACCTGTAAGCCCAGCTACTTGGGAGGCTGAGGCAGGAGAGTCATGTGAACCTGAGAGGTGGAGTTATAGTGAGCGGAGATCTTGCCATTGCACCCCAGCCTGGGTTTTCGAGACTCCGTCTCAAAAAAAGAAAAAAATATATAAAGGATTATAGGCTGGGCATGGTGGATCATGCCTGTAATCACAGCACTTTGGGAGGCCGAGGTGGGTGAATCACTTCAAGTCAGTTTTAGACCAGGCTGCGCCACATGGTGAAGTCCTGTCTCTATAAGAAAAATGCAAAAAAATTATCCAGGTGTGGTGTCGCGGGGCTGTAATCCCAGCTACTTGGGGAACGGAGTCTGGGGAATCACTAGAGCCCAGGAGGTGGAGACTGCGGTGAGCTAGATGATCATACCACTGCACTCCAGGCTGGAGGAGAGAGTGAGACCCTGTCTAAAAAAAAAAAAAAAAAACGATCTAAGATAGAGGTACAAAGGAAAGAAAGAATTGTGCACAAACTGACAAACCTAGGTGTTGTTTTCCCCAAGGAGCAAAAAACTGTGTAATAATGCTTCAAAGAGTCCGTGAGGCCACCTCACTGTGACATTGGCAAGTCAAGACACGGATTTAATCATTTGCCATTCCTTTTTCCTTATGCAGTCAGTCACTGCACATATTGGTAGCTTCTACAGGGAAGGTTAAAAAAGGACCAGTAAAAAGGCATTGGCCAACCAAAATGTAAGAAACTGAATTCCTCTCTCACTCCCTCCAGGTCCAGAGGGCAGGTGAAAGCTGTCTCACAAAGCATGCACGCAAAAAAAGAAGCATAGCCGGCCTGGTGGCTCATGCCAGCACTTTGGGAGGCCGAAGTAGGAGGATTGCTTGAGTCTATGAGTTGGAGACCAGCCTGGGCAACATAGTGAGACACCGCCATCGCTACAGAAAACTACAAAAATTAGCCAAGCATGGTGGCACACACCTGTACTCCTAGCTACTGGGGAGTCTGAGGTGGGAGGATTGCTTGAGCCTGGGAGGTCAAGGCTGCAGTGAGCTATGATCATACCACTGTACTCCAGTCTGGGTCACAGAATGAGATACTGTCTCAAAACAAAAACAAAACAAGGAAGAAAAAGAAAAAGGTTGCAGCCTGGTTCGGTGGCTCATGCCTGTGATCCCTGAACTTTGGAAGGCTGAGGAGGGTGGATCACTTGAGGTCAGGAGTTTGAGACCAGTCTGGCCAACATGATGACAGCCTGTCTCTACTAAAATACAAAATTAGCAGGCATGGTGGCATGCGCCTGTCGTCCCAGCTACTCAGGAGGCAAGGCTGGAGAATTGCTTGAACCCAGGAGATGGAGGTTGCAGTGAGCTGAGATTGCGCCATTGCACTCTAGCCTGGGTGAAAGAGTGAAGCTCTTTCTCGGTAAATAAATAAATAATAAAGCTAGAGTTCCCATAAGATGCAATGCGGAATTCCACTTCTGGGTTTACACCCCAAAAAATTGAAAGCAGGGTTTTGTGTGTATGTGTGTGTGTGTCTGTGTGTGTGTGTGTGTGTGTGTGTGTGTGTGTGTGTGTGTTTTAGATGGAGTCTCACTTTGTCACTCAGGCTGGAGTATACTGCCGTGGTCTTGGCTCACCACAACCTCCACCTCCCGGGTTCAAGCAAGTCTCTTGCTTCAGCCTTCAGAGTAGCTGGGATTACAGGTGTCCACCACTACACCCAGTTAATTTTTGTATTTTTGGTAGAGATGGGGTTTCACCAAGTTGGCCAGGCTGGTCTTGAACTCCTGACCTCAAGAGATCAGCCTGCCTCGGCCTCCCAAAGTGCTGGGATTACAGGCCTGAGCCACTCCGCCCTGCTGACAAGCAGGATCTTGAAGAGATACTTGCCTGGCATGCTCACGGCAGCGTTATTTACTCATGAGAGCCAGAAGGTGGAAGCCATCCAAGTGTGCATTGACACCTGTGGCGCCACATCCAGAGGGGCATGATTCAGACTTGAAAAGGAAGGAAATTCTGACACACGTGACATGTGAAGGGACGAGCTTTGGAGACGTTATGCCCAGTGAAATCAGCTGGTCACAGAAAGACACATGCTGTGTGGTCCCACTTCTATGGGGCCCCTTGGGGAGTGAGAGTCATAGAGACAGAGAGTAGAATGCTGGGTGCCGGGGATGGGGAGAGGGGAGACGAGGAGTTACTGTCGAATAGGGACAGAGTTTCTGTTTGGGGAGATGAGAACCTTTTGGAGGTGGATGATGGTGATGGTTGCACAACAGTGTGAATGTGCTTGATGCCACTGAGCTGTGCACTTAAAAACTGTTAATTCGGCCGGGCGTGGTGGTCACGCCTGTAATCCTGGCACTTTGAGAGGCCAAGGCAGGCAGATCATTTGAGCTCAGGAGTTTGAGACCAGCCTGGTCAACATGGTGAAACCCTGTCTCTACTAAAAATATAAAAATTAGCCAGGCCTGGTGGTATGCGCCTGTAATCCCAGCTACTCGCGAGGTTGAGGCAGGAGAATTGCTTGAACCTAGGAGGAGGAGTTTGTAGTGAGCCAAGATCGCACCACTGCGCTCCAGCAAGGGAGATAGATTAAAAAAAAATGTGGTTAAGATATTAAATTTTATGTTATGTGTATTTTACTGCAAATGTAAAGAGAAATTTACATACAATCTCCTTGTACAATCTCTTGCTTCGGACTCACTGAGATGACTCCGACTTCTTTTGGTTTGTTTGTTTTTTTAGATGGAGTCTCACTCTGTTGCCCAGACTGGAGTGCAGTGGTGTGATCTTGGTTCACTGCAACCTCCGCACCCCGGGTTCAAGCAATTCTCCTACCTCAGCCTTCCGAGTAACTGGGATTACAGGCACCTGCCACCTCACGCAGCTAATTTTTTTGTACTTTTGGTGGAGACGGGGTTTCACCAAGTTGGCCAGACTAGTCTTGAACTTCTGACCTCGTGATCCACCCGCCTTGGCCTCGCAAAGTGCTAGGATTACAGGCGTGAGCCACCGTGCCCGGCACTTCTGACTTCTTAATGACAGATCTGTTTAATGAGAAGAGGCATATATGTACCTCCAGGCACCACAGGCCTAACAATATTAAATGTAAAGAATTGTAGGCTGGGCACAGTGGCTCATGCCTATAATCCCAGCACTTTGGGAAGCCGAGGTGGGTAGATTACTTGAAGTCAGGAGTTTGAGACCAGCCTGAGCAAGATGGGGAAACCCCATCTCTACAAAAAAATGCAAAAAAGTATCCAGGCGTGGTGGCACAGGGCTGTAATCCCAGCTACTTGAGGGATGGAGGCTGGAGGATCACTAGGAGGTTGAGACTGTGGTCAACAAGATTGTCACACCACTGCACTCCAGGCTGGGAGACAGAGTGAGACCCTGTCGAAAGAAAGAAAATAAAAAAAAGAAAGAAAGAGAAGGAAGAAGGAAGGAAGGAAGAAAAGAAGGAAGGCAAGAATTGTGCACAAACTGACAAACCTAGGTGTTGTTTTCCCCAAGAGCAAAAAGCTGTACGATAATATCGCAAGGAGTCCACGAGGCCACCTCACTGCGACCTTGGCAAGTCCAGACATGGGTTTAATCATTTGCTATTCTTTTTCCTTACACAGTCAGTCACTGGATTTATTGGTAGCTTCTATAGGAAAGGTTAAAAAAGGACCAGTGAAAAGGCATTGGCCAACCAAAATGTAAGAAACTGAATTCCTCTCTCACTCCCTCCAGGTCCAGAGGGCAGGTGAAAGCTGTCTCACAAAACATGCGCGCAAAAAAAGAAGCAAAGCCGGCCTGGTGGCTCACGCCAGCACTTTGGGAGGCTGAGGCAGGAGGACTGCTTGAGTCTGTGAGTTGGAGACCAGCCTGAACAACATAGTGAGACACCGCCATCGCTACAGAAAACTACAAAAATTAGCCAAGCATGGTGGTGCACACCTGTTGTCCTAGCTACTGGGGAGTCTGAGGTGGGAGGATCGCTTGAGCTTGGGAGGTCAAGGCTGCAGTGAGCTATGATCCACCACTGCACGCCAGCCTGGATGACAGAAAGAGATTCTGTCTCAAAACAAAAACAAAAGAAGAAAGAAAAATAAAAAGGCTGCAGCCTGACTGGGTGGCTCATGCCTGTAATCCCAGCACTTTGGAAGGCTGAGGAGGTGAGCCTGGCCAACATGGTGAGACCTCATCTCTACTGAAATACAAAATTAGTGGGCATGGTGTTCTGCACCTGTAATCCCAGCTACTTGGGAGGCAAGGCTGGAGAATCACTTGAACCCAGGAGATGGAGGTTGCTGTGAGCTGAGATTGCACCATTGCACTCCAGCCTGGTGACAGAGTGAGACTCCATTTCAAAAAAAAAAAAGTTTGCAAAGGAGGAATGAGTCAACCTTTTCAGCCCCACAATACCCAGGCTCTTACCTTAGCAGAAGCCTGTGGAGCTGGTAGCAGAAACGAAAAGGAACAAAACTAACTCCAAGGCACTAAGCTATCCACAAGACCATGATGCAAAGTTCAGGCTGTATTAAAGAGGGAGTTTATTTCATCTTATTGTTAAAGAGGCAGTAAAATATCTGGAGAAAACATTTCATGCAGCAACAAGAGCGAGACCCTGTCTCTAAAAATACATTAATTTATTTAAAAATTAGGCAAAAGATGCAAACAGATACTTTTCTAAAGAAAGTATATGGGAGGCTGAGGCCTGCACTCTGGGAGGCTGAGGCAGGTGGATCACCTGAGATTGGGAGTTCAAGACCAGCCTGGTCAACATGGTAAAACCCCATCTCTATTGTAAAAATTAAAAAAAAAAAATTAGCTGGGCTTGGTGGCAGGCACCTGTAGTCCCAGCTACTAGGGAGGCTGAGGCAGGAGAATCACTTGTCTTCAGCAGGCAGACGTTGTAGTGAGCCAAGATCACACCACTGCACTCCAGCCTGGGTGAAAAAGTGAGGCTCTGTCTCAAAACATAAATAAATAAATAAAACAACTAGAGTTCCCATGAGATGCAATGCAGAATTCCACTTCTGGGTTTACACCCCAAAGAATTGCAAGCAGAGTCTTGAAGAGATACTTGCCTGGCATGCTCACAGCAGCGTTATTGATTCACCAGAGCCAGAAGGTGGAAGCCATCCAAGTGTGCATTGACACCTGTGGTGCCATATCCAATGGGGCATGATTCAGACTTGAAAAGGAAGGAAACTCTGACATACGTGACATGTGAAGGGACGAGCTTTGGGGATGTTATGCCCAGTGAAATCAGCTGGTCGCAGAAAGACACATGCTGTGTGTTCCCACTTCTATGGGGCCCCTTGGGGAGTAAGAGTCATAGAGACAGAGAGTAGAATGCTGGGTGCCGGGGATGGGGAGAGGGGAGACGGAGAGTTACTGTCGAATAGGGACAGAGTTTCTGTTTGGGGAGATGAGAACCTTTTGGAGGTGGATGATGGTGATGGTTGCACAACAGTGTGAATGTGCTTGATGCCACTGAGCTGTGCACTTAAAAACTGTTAATTCAGCCGGGCGTGGTGGTCACGCCTGTAATCCCAGCAGTTTGAGAGGCCAAGGCAGGCAGATCACTTGAGCTCAGGAGTTCAAGACCAGCCTGGCCAACGTGGTGAAACCTTGTCTCTATTAAAATAGAAAAATTAGCCAGGCGTGGTGGCATGTGCCTCTAATCCCAGCTACTTGGGAGGCTGAGGCAGGAGAATTGCTTGAACCTGAGAGGCGGAGGTTGCGGTGAGCCAAGATCACGCCATTGCACTCCAGCCTGGGAGACAGAGTCAGACTCTGTTTAAAAAAATAACCCAGAAAACAAAACGGTTAAGATGTTAAATTTTGTTATGTGTATTTTACTGCAGGTGTAAAGAGAGGGATTTCCATACAATCTCTTCCTTCAGGCTCATTGAGTTGACTTCTGACTTTTTAATGAGGATCTATTTCAGGACAAGAGGCATGTATGTACCTCCAGGCACCGCAGGCCTAATAATAGTAAATGTAAAAAATTGTAGGCTGGGCATGGTTGTTCACACCTGTAATCCCAGCACTTTGGGAGGTTGAGGTGTTGTATCACTTGAGGTCAGGAGTTGGAGACCAAAAAAAAAAAGTTGCAAAGGAGGAATGAGTCAACCTTTTCAGCCCCACCATACCCAGGCTCTTACCTTAGCAGAAGCCTGTGGAGCTGGTAGCAGAAACGAAAAGGAACAAAACTAACTCCAAGGCACTTAAGCCATCCACAAGACCATGATGCAAAGTTCAAGCTGTGTTAAAGACAGAGTTTATTTAATCTTATTGTTAAAGAAGCAATAAAATATCTAGAGAAACAATCCATTAAAAGATAGGCAAATCCTTCATCTGTGTGCTTCAATCTGAATCTGAAAAAAAAAAAAAAAAAAAAAAGCAAATCCAACCTGGCCAATGTAGGGAAATCCTATCTACACAACAAATACAAAAATTAGCTGGGTGTGGTGGTGCATGCCTGTAGCTACTCGGGAGGCTGAGGCGGGAGGACTGCTTGAGCCTGGGAGGTCAAGGCTTCAGTGAGCCATGATTGTGCCATTTCACAGCAGCCTGAGTAATAAGACTGAGACCCTGTCTCTAAAAATATGTTAATTTATTTAAAAATTAGGCAAAAGATGTGAACAGAGACTTCTCCAAAGAAGACATATGTGGTCCGGGTACGGTGGCTCGTGCCTGTAATCCCAGCACTTTGGGAGGCTGAGGCAGGAGGACCGTTTGAACCCAGGAGTTTGAGACCTGCCTTGGCAACATAAGGAGATGCCGTCTCTACAGACAATTTAAAAAAATGGCCGGGAGTGGTGGTACGTGCTTGTGGTCCCAGGTACTCTGGAGGCTGAGGCAGGAGGATCAGTTGGGGCCAGGCAGTTGAGGCTGCCATGAGTTATGACAGCGCCACTGCACTCCAGCCTGGATGACAGAGACAAACTCTGTCTCAGAAAGAGGAGACAGACAGAGAGAGAGAATGTCAATGAGGGGGTGAGACACTCAGAAACTCACTCATGTTACCTCAAGACATGAAGCTTATTTGGCAAGAGTAGATTGGAAATGAGAAAAGCAAGAATCATCGTAGCCCAAACACCAGATTCACAGCAGCCCCCAAAAAGCTGCTCAACTGGGAATCATGGCACTGGACCGAGTTTGAGGACTAGAAGTCCATCGGGATCCAGAGGTGCTCTGATGTCCACATCTCTGCCCCATTTAGGTGCAGGGGATGATGGTAATGATGACAGCAGATACACGTATATCAAGCAGATGCTGTGGACCAGGTACCGCTCAGAGCATTTTGCAAATATTCATCATTTCATCCTCACAACACCCTTTTGTGGTTATAGCTATGACTGTGATTTTATAAATGAGAAGAATAAGGCACATTCAAGATAAGCGATTGGTTAGTCTCTGGTACCCGCCCCACCCAGTCCATCCATCTGGCTCTGGTAAAATAGTTTCCCTTGAGGGCAGGCCTTGTAAAGAATAGACAGCACTCTGGTGTATTTCAAAACATCTATGTTCTGCTTCCCTCTGCTGAAGCATGAGGGTTTGGTTTTGTTTTCCTCTGATCTTCACTGTGAAAATCTGGTAGGAATCCAGGAGGCAAAACACAAAAGTCTGAGAACCCTCTAGGACTGGGTCCCCTTGGAGATTTTAACACTCAGACTTGTCAGTCCAGAGCCTCCAGGAATTCATCCGTTACTCCTTAGGTTTTCCTACCCTGGTACTGGTTCCCATGGAATTTTTTTTTTTCCAGACAGTGTCTCCGTCTGTCCCACAAGCTGGAGTGCAGTGGCACAATCTTGGCTCACTGCAATCTCACGTTCCCAGGTTTAAGCAATTCTCCTGCCTCAGACTCCCACCCAAGTAGCTGGGATTACAGGCTCCCATCTCCACACTTGGCCAATTTTTTTTTGAAACGGAGTCTTGCTCTGTTACCCAGGCTGGCTGGAGTGCAGTGGCGCGATCTCAGCTCACTGCAACCTCCGCCTCCTGGGTTCAAGCAACTTTCCTGCCTCAGCCTCCTGAGTAGCTGGGATTACAGGCATGCGCCACTATTCCTGGCTAATTTTTGTATGTTTTAGTAGAGATGGGGTTTCACGACATTGATCAGGCTGGTCTTGAACTCCTGACCTCAAGTGATCTGCCTGCCTTGGCCTCCCAAAGTGCTGGAATTACAGGTGTGAGCCACCTCGCCCAGCCTAATTTTTGTATTTTTAGTAGAGATGGAGTTTCACCATGTTGGCCAGAGTGGTCTTGAACTCCTGACCACAAGTAATCCACCCATCCACCCGCCTTGACCTCCCAAAGTGCTGGAATTACAGGTGTGAGCCACTGTGCCAGGCCAAATTTTGTTTGTTTGTCTGAGACAGGATTTTGCTCTGTCACCCAGGTTGTAGTGCAGTGGTGCAATAACTCACTGCAGCCTCTACCTCCTGGACTCAAGCGATCCTCCCACCTCAGCTTCCTGAGTAGCTGGGACCACAGGCTCACTCCACCATGCCCTTCTCATGGCTTGCGTAGGTGTTAACGTCCAAGGGGTTCTGCGGGTGTAGCTGTATCAGTTGAAGACAGACAAGGAAAGGAAGCATAGAGAATAGCTGATGACCCGCAGAGGCTCTGCCATGGGGTGCAGTGGTTTTGAGCCACAGAAGCCAACCCCAGCCAACTTAAACAAAAAAAAGAATGTATTCGCCTGTAGTTCACATAACAGAGGAATGCCAAGATCCAGGCTTCAGAAAAGACAGGAGTCAGGGCTGCTGTGGGATTCAGCAGCAAAAACCCAAGACTGTGTCTCAGGATGTCCCACTGGGATCAATCAGCTCTGAGCTTTTCCATTCTTGCATCATTCTAGACGAGACTGGAATCTGAATCCTCCAGGGATCCCAGGCGGCGATCAGCTTAGCAGAGGTTCTATGTCCAGGGCTTGGCTAAGGGTGGGTTGGTGTATATGTACATTGACTTGAGGGGCAGACTCCGGAAGGCTGCCTGTGAACTGCTGGCTATTCCTTCAAGCAAAGCCTGACTCCTGTTAGCAGAAGGGGAAATGAATGCTGAGCAGGCGAAAGCTAGACGTTCACTGCCTCATTCCAGCCAGATGTCGTCAGTGACCTGTGCTCCAGAGCTTCATTTTTGTTTTTTAAAAGACCCTTTAGTTTATCTTTATTTATTTATTTATTTTAGAGATGGGGTCCCACTCTGTCACCCAGGCTGGAGCGCAGTGCTGCGATCATAGCTCACTGCAGTCTTAAACTCCTGCATTCTAGTGGTCCTCCCGACTACAGGCAGGCACCATCATGCCCAGCTAATTTGTTTTGTTTTGTTTTGTGTTTTGAGACAGAGTCTCGCTCTGTCGCCCAGGCTGGAGTGCAGTGGTGTGATCTCGGTTCACTGCAACCTCTGCCTCCCGAGTTCAAGTGATTCCCTGCATCAGCTTCCCAAGTAGCTGGAATTACAGGCATGTGCCACCATGCCTGGATCATTTTTTTGTATTTTAGTAGAGATGAGGTTTAGCCATGTTGGTCAGGCTGGTCTCCAACTCCTGACCTCAGGTGACCTGCCCGCCTTGGCCTCCCAAAGTGCTGGGATTAACAAGCATGAGCCACTGTGCCTGGCCTAATTTTTGTATTTTTTTGTAGAGATGGGTGTCTCCCGATGTCACCCAGGCTGGTCTTGGACCCCTGACCTCAAGCAATCAATCCTTCCTTGGCCTCCCAAAATGATGAGATTATAGGTGTGAGCTACCGTGTCTGATAGTTTATCTTTTAAAACTTTTTTTTTTTTTTTAGGCAAAGTCTTACCCTGTTGCCCAGACTGGAGTGCAGTGGTGCCATCTTGGCTCACTGCCACCTCCACCCTCTACAAAAAATAAAAAAATTAGGCCGGGTATGGTGGTTCACACCTAGAATCCCAGCACTTCGGGATGCCAAGGTGAGGGCGGATGACCTGAGGTCAGGAGTTCAAGAAAATCCTGGCCAGCATGGTGAAACCTCATCTCTACTAAAAATACAAAAATTAGCTGGGCGTGGTGGCGGGTGCCTGCAATCCCAGCTGCTGGGGAGGCTGAGGCAGGATAGTGGCTTGGACCTGGTAGGTGGAGGATGTACTGAGCTGAGATGGTCCTACTGTACTCCAGCTTGGGCAACAGAGTGAGACTCCATCCCTCTAAACATACATAAATAAATAAATAAAAATAAAAAATTAGCTAGGTCTGGTGGTGAGTGCTTGTATTCCAATTACTTGGGAGGCTGACGTGGGAGGATTGGCTGAGCCCTGGAGTTCAAGGCTGCAGTGAGCTATGATGGCACCACTGCACTCCAGCCTGGGTGACAGAGCCAGACTCCATCTCAAAAAAAAGAAAAGAAAAAAGAAAACAAAGAATATCTCCATCATCCTAAAAATTATCTCACGCCCATTTGCAGTCAGTCCTCACTCCAGCACCTGCTTTTACCTTGACCATTTCTACTTTTATTTACTTATTTATTTTTGAGATGAAATCTTACTCTGTTGCCCAGGCTAAAGTGCAATGACGTGATCTCAGCTCACTGCAACCACCGCCTCCTAGGTTCAAGCCATTCTCCTGCGTCAGCCTCCCAAATAGCTGGGATTACAGGTGCCTGCCACCATGCACGGCTAATTTTTGTATTTTTAGTAGAGATGAGCTTTCACCATATTGGCCAGGCTAGTCTTGAACTCCTGACCTCAGGTGATCCACCTGCCTTGGCCTCCCAAAGTGCTGGGATTACAGGCATGAGCCACAGCACCTGGCCCATTTAGACTTTTCTATCAATTTCACATACACAGGCTCATGCAACACGTGGCACAGAGCACAAGCTTTGGGGATTCATCTGTGTTGTTACATGTACCAGCACTTCATACTTTTTATTGCTGATAATGTTGTATGATATAAATGTACCACACTTAAAACAATAAATTGGCCAGCAGCAGTGGCTCACGCCTGTAATCCCAGCACTTTGGGAGGTGGAGGCTGGTAGATCACCTGAGGTCAGGAGTTCAAGACCAGTCTGGCCAACATGGTGAAACCCTATCTCTACTAAAAATACAAAAATTAGCCAGGTGTAGTAGGACATGCCTGTAGTCCCAGCTACTCAGGAGGCTGAGACAGGAGAATTGCTTGAACCCAGGCGGAGAAAGTTGCAGTGAGCCGAGATCGCACCATTGCACTCCAGCCTGGGTGGCAAAGTGAGACTCTGTCTCAAAAATCAATCAATCAATCAATCAATCAATCAATCCACAACTAGATGGACACATGGATTGCTTGCAGTTTTTGGCCCTATGAATAATACAGTTGCTATGAACATTCACAGACTAGTCTTTGACATGTGTTTTCATTTCTCTCCAGTTAGATTCCTAGGGATGAAATTGCTGGGTTACATACTAAGTATATGTTTACCTTTTGAAGAAATTACCAGACTGCTTTCCCAAGTGGCTGCGGAATTTGACATTCCCAAGAACCACGTATGAGGGTTCTTGTAATTGCTCTGGGTCTAGGCTTCCCCATCCATTTCCTTTTCTTCCCCTTTCAAGAAACTGGGTCATTTGCTCATTAGAGTTTCCCACAGTCTGACTTTTGCTGATTGCATCATGGTGGTTAAGTTCATCTGCTCTCAAATTTTAAAAAATGCATTTCTGCTAGCTTACTCAGAATATACGTACATCAAAATAAAAGTAGATCAGTAAATGAGAAAACTAAAAACAGAGAAATAGTGACCAAAAAATAAACATGAAACTATGCATATAGTGAGTACACAAAATACAAACCCTAATGTTTATGTAGTTGGGAGAGATGGATCCCAGTTTTGGTTCTGAGCTACCCAGAAGCCAAAACAAGGAAGGAAACATGTTCATTTCTAAGGTTAACTCTCTATAAGATTAAAAACTGATTGCTAAGTGGAACCCACTTTTTTTCCTGGCAGAGACCAAATAAAATTTTCTTTTTAAATTTAACTTAGTTTTTAATAATGGAGGCAGGGTTCTGCTATGTTGCCCAGCTTGTCTTGAACTCCTAGGCTCAAGCAATCCTCCCATCTCAGCCTCCCAAAGTGCTGGGATTACAGGGATGAGCTACCCTCCCTGGCCAAAAGGAAAATTTCAATCAGTATTCCTGCTTCTTTATTGAGCATGTGGGAGGAACTCTTGGGAAAGACACCCCCAGTTAACCAGACCAATGGACAGTAGTGTTTTTTGAGAAACTTCAGGAGTGGAAATGGCAGTTGGTTTCTTTGGGATCTGATGAAAGAAGCTAAAAAGTCAGGCTTTCGATTCCAAGTCAAAGAAGGCAATTTTATTTCATTTTATTTATTTTTTTGAGATGGAGTCTTGCTCTGTAGCCCAGGCTGGAGTGCAGTGGCACAATCTTGGCTTACTGCAACTTCTGCCTCCTGGGTTCAAGTGATTCTCCTGCCTCAACCTCCCAAGTAGCTGGGATTACAGGTGCCCGCCTCCACACTTGGTCAATTTTTGTATTTTTAGTAGAGACTGAGTTACACCATGTTGGCCAGGCTGGTATTGAACTCCTGACCTTGAATGATCCACCCGCCTCAGCCTCCCAAAGTGCCGGGATTATAGGTGTGAGCTACTGCACTTGGCTACAATGGCATATTATTTGGCAATAAACAGGGTTGAGGTACTGATGCATGCTACAGTATGGGTGAACCTTGAAAACATTATGCTAAACGAAGTAAGCCAATCACAAAGGACCACCTAATGTGAGGTTCCATTTATATGAAACGTCCAGAATGGGCAAATCCACAGAGACAGCAGATTAGTGGTTTCTTAGGGCTGGATGGGATGGGGGTGTGGGAGAGAAAGCTGATAGCTAAGGAGCATGGAATTTCCTTTTGGTGTAATGAAAATGTTTTAAGGCTGGGCATGGTGGCTCACGCCTGTAATCCAGCACTTTACAGGGCCAAGGTGGGCGGATTGCTTGAGTCCAGGAGTTCGAGACCAGTCTTAGTGACATGGCGTGACCCTGTCTCTAGAAAAATTAGCTAGGTGTGGTAGTGCACACCTGTAGTCCTGGCTACTTGGGACGCTGAAGTGGGAGGATCGCTTCAGCCAAGGAGGCAGAGGTTGCAGTGAGCCGTAATCATGCTACTGCACTCCAGCTTGGGCGACAGAGTGAGACTGTCTCAACAACAAAAAAGAAAATGTTCTGAAGTAAACTGTGTTGATGGATGAGCACATCTGTGAATATACCAAGAGCCACTAAATCTTACATTCAAAATGGGTAATTTATATAATATGCACATTTTGTCTCAGCTGTTAAAAGTTGGCAGAAATTTTCTAGGAACTAAATTCAATGAAGTGTAAGTTAAACCAATTTATTTGAATCATCTTTCTAGGTAAAGTCTGAATCATACCTTTCTTGTTCCCCACAAACCTCACAAAATTTCACAGAATTAAAAAGTTTTTGTTTCCATTTTAAGTGGATTCATGGTAAGCAGCTTTTTAATGCAGATCATAAGGTTCTGCTGTATGTCAAATTCTCTTACCCCGAAGTGACAAATAGCCACGTGTTTGAGAGGTGTGAGAACAGCAATGAGGAGATCAGACCCTTTTCCGAAGAAACTGGTTTCCAGGCGCGGTGGCTCACCCCTATAATCCTAGCAGTTTGGGAGGCCGAGGCTGTAGGATTGCTTGAGGCCAGGAGTTCAAGATCAGCCTCGGCAACAAAGGGAGCCCCTCCCCCCCCCCGCCCCTCCCTCCCTCTCTCTCTCTCTCTCTTTCTTTTTTTTTTTTTTTGAGACAATCTGACTTGGTTGCCCAGGCTGGAGTGCAGTGGCATGATCTCGGCTCACTGCAACTTCTGCCTCCCAGGTTCAAACAATTCTTGTGCTTCAGCTTCCTGAATAGCTGGGATTACAGGTGCATGCCACCACTCCTAGCTAATTTTTGTATTTTTAGTAGAGATGGAGTTTCGCCATGTTGGCCAGGCTGGTCTCGAACTCCTGACCTCAAGTGATCCATCTGCCTTGGCCTCCCAAAGTGCTGAGATTACAGGTGTGAGCTACCATACCTGACTTTTAACTGCAGTTCCAACATTTACTAACTGCATGATCCTGATCAAGTCACTTAATCTCCATGTGTGCCTGCCTCGGTTTCCCCACTTCAGGTGAATCTGCCGTCTAACTGGGGGTTATGTGTCTAAAAACTTGGTGCAGTGCCATGAATATAAGCATGATCTCAATATATGCAGCTTATAATTAGGTTGAATCAGATGCAACTGCCATTCAAAAATGGTCATATGTGAGGGCCAGGAGTGGTGGCTCACACCTGTAATTCCAGCATTTTGGGAGGTTGATGTGGGTGGATCACCTGAGGTCAGGAGTTTGAGATTGGACTTGCCAACATGGTGAAACCTCATCTCTACTAAAAATACAAAAAAATTAGCCAAGTGTGGTGGTGGGCTCCTGTAGTCCCAGGTACTCAGGAGGCTGAAGCAGGGCAGTCACTTGAACCCGGGAGGTGGAGGTTGCAGCGGGCCAGTATCGAGCAACCGTACTCCAGCCTGGGCAACAAATTGAGACTCTGTCTCAAAAAAAAAAAAGGTAAAATGTGGTTAATTGTCATTACTTTCATATGGCTCAATCTAAAATTATAATCAAAGCTGAAGTAAGAACAAAAGCCCAAGTGTAGGAGTTTAATTACAAATCTTCAGAGCTCGGAACAGGAAAAAAGGAATTACATGGAGACAAGGAGAGAAAATGAAATTGGATGTTAGTGAATTACATGTGAGATGTAGGAACTGCTTGTTTCTCATGCTACTCTAAATATATATTCACATATTCACGGTTTTGAAGCGAGATGAAAGGAAAGAGGAAACGTAGCTTCCCACATCTATGAGGAAATTCGTATCCTAGAGAAGGAAATGGAATTTGAGAAACTCTGGCTTCCAGCCCGTTGCTCGGCCATTTATAAGAAGTGTGGTTGTACTGAGCATACACGGTGCTGCAGTAATTGAAAGCAGATGAGATGTGGCCTGTTTTACGTGTACCTTGCAGCTATGCAGCCTCCAACGATGAAGTGGTGTGGGGAGACCACAAAATGTCCATGAAATATGCAAGGCCCAGTGTTCCTTGGCTGATACCTATTGATCACATTGTCTCCTCTGCAGTTTGTCCTATTCATGCTTCGAAGGAACAAACCAAGCTGGCCAAGAGAGTCTTCCATTAAGTTGGTAAAAAAGATTCAATCTAGGCCGGGTGTGGTGGCTCACACCTGTAATTTCAGCACTTTGGGAGGCCGAGGTGGGTGGATCATGGTGTCAGGAGTTCAAGACCAGCCTGGCCAATATGGTGAAACCTCGTCTCTACTAAAAATACAAAAATTAGCCGGGCATGGTGGCACGTGCCTGTAATCCCAGTTACTCGGGAGGCTGAGGCAGGAGAATTGCTTGAACCGGGACCGGGGAGGTGGAGGTTGCAGTGAGCCCAGATCATGACACTGCACTCCAGCCTGGGCTACAGAGCCAGACTCTGTCTCAAAAAAAAAAAAGATTCAATCTATGAGACATAAGTTTGCCTTCCTCTTTTCATGTATATTAACGCCATAAAGCCAAAGCACCTGGCTGCTGAAATGAAAGTGAGTCAGCATATGGATCTCATGGATTTGAAATCCTCCCAAACAAGCATTTTATTACCAAGTCAATAAGAGTAAATACTGGTACCAAAGGGTACCTAGAATAAAGACATCTAGAATAAAACAATACTTGATAGGGAGCAGGGGCTCACGCCTGCAATCCCAGCACTTTGGAAGGTCGAGGCAGGCAGATCACCTGAGGTCAGGAGTTCAAGACCAGCCTGACCAACATGGTGAAACCCCGTTTCTACCAAAAATACAAAAATTAGCTGGGTGTGGTGGTGCACGCCTGTAGTCCCAGCTACTCGGGAGGCTGAGGCAGGAGAATTGCTTGAACCCGGGAGGCAGAGGTTGCCGTGAGCCAAGATGGCAGCACTGCACTCCAGCCTGGGTGACAGAGCGAGACTCCATCTCAAAAAACAAAACAAAACAAAACAAAAAAACTTAATGTTTGAGAAAAACAGCAGATAAATACAAAATAAAAAGAGAGTACAAAACACAGGATTCCTGAACCCATCACAAAACTAAAACAATTTTTAAAAATTGCAATGGGGTCTTGCTGTGTTTCCCTGGCTAGTCTTGTTTTTGTTTTTTAAATTGAGATGGGGTGTTGCTATGTTGCCCAGGCTGGTCTTGAACTCCTGAGCTCAACTGATTTGCCCACCTTGGCCTCTCAAAGTGTTGGAATTACAGGTGTGAGGCACCGCGACCAGCAAAAACTAAAATCCGTGTGTGTGTGTGTGTGTGTGTGTGTGTGTGTGTGTGTGTGTGTCTGTGAGACAGAGTCTCAGTCTGTTACCCAGGCTGGAGTTCAGTGGCATGATCTCAGCTCACTGCAACCTTTGTCTACTAGGCTCCAGCAAGTGGGACTACAGGGACATCCCACCACACCGGCCAATGTCTGTATTGGTTGTAGAGACAGGGCTTTGCCATGTTGCCCAGGCTGGTCTTAAACTGTTGAGCTCAAGCAATCTACGCATCCCGGCCTTCCAAAGTGCTAGGATTAGAGGTGTGACGCATTGTACCCAGCTAAAACTAAAATATATATATATATATTTTTAAGATGGAATCTCGCTCTGTTGCACAGGCTAGAGTGCAGTAGTGGATCTCGGCTCACTGCAACCTCTGCCTCCTGGGTTCAAGTGATTCTCCTGTCTCAGCCTCCTGAGTAGCTGGGACTACAGGCTCCTGCCACCACAGCTGGCTAATTATTATTATTATTTTTTTGTATTTTGAGTCAAGACAGGGTTTCACCATATTGGCCAAGCTTGTCTCGAACTTCTGACCTTGTGATCTGCCCACCAAGTCCTCCCAAAGTGCTGAGATGACTGGCGTGAGCCACTGCGCCTGGCCCAAAACTAAAATCTTAAAACCAGAATTTCCATTCAGAAAGAGCCAAGCATGACTGCAAACCACAGAAGGAAAAATGGCATGTACGTAAAATAGTTACATACATGTAACTATTTTTTACATACATGTAAAATCGCATGTATGTAAAATCACCCATGGTTCCACTGGATGATCACTTTCATCCGGTAACTTGCCAAGACATGGCGGGAAGGTTTTCTGCATAAACCTCTCACCTTTTGAATATAATTAGTCACTGAAGATTCAAAATGATAACATATGGAAATGGTTTTTTCTCTTGGCTGCCAGAAATGAATAATTGTTTGAATGAGAGAAACAGGCAGTGTATCCTATGGGGGCCACCAGCAGAAGACCTGGCTTCTGATCACAACTCTAATGATAGCCATGTGATCTCAGGCAATGTTGCGGGGTGGTTAATGATTGCTGTCTGGAGTTAAAGGGCAGAACCACTAGCTGCCTCCCCAGTATCCATTCTGCCCTTCCTTCTAATTAACAAGACTCTGTTTTTGCCTGAGGTGGTCATGAGCCCTGCTAAAAACCTATATATCTCAGCCTTCCTTAACGTCAGAGGTGACCAAGGTGACCTTAGAAATAGAGTCGCCGGGCGCGGTGGCTCATGCCTGTAATCCTAGCACTTTGGGAGGCTGAGGTGAGTGGATCACCTGAGGTCAGGAGTTCAAGACCAGCCCGGACATCATGGTGAAACCCGATCTTTAAAAAGAAAAGGAAAGAAAAGAAATAACTACAGTCAATGTGTTTAAGCAGAAGTCACAGAGTTCAGGGTGATTAACTCATCCATGTTTGCCCAGACTTTCTCAGTTTCGCCACAAAAGTCCTGCATCCTGGGGAATTCTTCAGTCCTGCACAATCAGGGACAACTGGTTATCCTAGTAGAAAGCTCTTTGAAAGGGGAAGGTGTGGCTGACAAACACCATTTCCCTCTCTTGCTGCATGGGATGTCGGCCCAATGCTAGACTATGAAGCAACACACATGAACTCAAGAGCCACCAAGTTATTTTAATAGAAAGAACTTGATCTAATGAACCATTAGCTAGGTATAAAATTGTGACCTCTGTAACCAACATGGTAAAAACAGAATTTCAAGTTTATCTTAGAGGTAGCAACTGGATGAAGCAGCTATTACCCAATAAGGATGAGTGGAGGGGAGGCGTCGCGTGAAGAGGTTGGAATTACTGAAATTTAGGAACTTAGGGGAGCTGAAACTCTGATTTCTGAAGAGTGGGTTGGCAGGAGCTGGTGATGGTGAAGGGTCACAATGAGGCTAGTTTTGTGAAGTGATGGAAAAATGGCAGGCAGGATTTAGCTGCTGCTGCACAAAGGAACTGATGGTGCAAGGTTGAAGAAGTTTTGCTGGGAACCTTTAAAAGCGGCAGGAAACAGGTGGAGACCCAAAAGGGAAGAAACAGGAAGGAGGAAGTTCTTCCTTCCTGTTCCAGCCTCAAAGTCCTTCTGTAGCGCCCCCCATGGGAAGAGCTGGGTGAAGAGGAAAGGGTGATGTGGATCCTAGACTCAACATCACAAAGCCCAGCCCTAAAGGTTCAGAACTTAATAACTGGCATGCATTCTTGCCGTTTTCCCTGAGAGGAAAACGCTATGCCAATGACTTTGATCATTGTTTCCTTGCTTTCCCTTAGTTTTATCAGATATGCATCCAACCCTAAATAATGTGGTTTGATTTGAGCTCTTTTCATTTTTATGATTAGGTTTCTACTGTTATGATCTTTTATGTTTGGCTTTGAGAATTGTTTAGAGATGCATCTATATTTTGCACCTGGCCACAGTTCATTCATTTCCAATGCTTTGCAGTATTCCATTACAGAAACATGCCATCCTTCAAGGGTCCTCAGTCTCCGAGCCCCGAACTGGTAATCAGGCCACACAGCAGGAGGTGAGAGGCCAACTAGCCAGCGAAGCTTCATCTGTATTTACAGCTGCTCCTCCGCTTGCATTACTACTTGAGCTCTGCCTCCTGTCAGGTCAGTGGCAGCATTAGATACTCATAGAAGTGTGAATTCTATTGCAAACTGGACATTGGAGGATCGAGGTTGCGCAACTCCTCATGAGAATCTAATGCCTGATGATCTCCCATCATCCCCAGATGGGACCGTCTAGTTGCAGGAAAACAA
This sequence comes from Sapajus apella, assembly GCF_009761245.1. Lineage (NCBI taxonomy): Eukaryota > Metazoa > Chordata > Mammalia > Primates > Cebidae > Sapajus > Sapajus apella. The sequence continues at coordinate 5,087,889 of NW_022437050.1, read as the reverse complement.
GCTCAGGGCTCCTACTGATTTTGCATTATGATGAGTTGTGTAATTATTTCATTATATATTACAATGTAATAATAATAGAAATAAAGTGCACAATAAATGTAATATGTTTGAATCATCCCGAAGCCATTCCTCCAAACTCTGGTCTGTGGAAAAATTGTCTTCCCCACAACTCGTCCCTGGTACCAAAATGGTTGGGACTGTTGGGAACAGATGCTCTGTGCCATAAAGAAAAATCAGCACTGAGACAAAGAATCTCTCAGCAAGGAATTTTCACTTTCTGTAAGAAGGGTACCCTCACTAACCATCTTGCCATGAGAGTACAATGAACAAAGGAAAATCAGACATATTTATCCCTTACGCATTTGAGGTTGTTCTTACTGCTGTGTCTGATCTCAGCAGGAACCAGACCTTACAATCTAAACTAAAACCCAACTGGCTAACAACTTAAAACTTTTGTAAACAGGTAAAAGCAATGGCATAGGCTGTGAGCTGGGATATACCTTGGTTAAAGTATAAGGACATGGAATGTACCATGTGCCTATAAACATGGCATGTTTAACAACTACATAGGATAGGGCTTAACAAAGAGTTATTAGCACACTTATGATTTATTCTTTAACAAGAAAGGAAACTTTGAAGAGGAACTTTTACTTCCCACAAGGACCACTGCCATATTTTATTCATTCAACTGGTGATGGAAATTTTATTTGTTACTCTATTCGCAGGTCTTGTGTGTATATCTGAGTGGTGTGCATGTTTCTCAAAGTGTGATCCTCAGACCAGCAGCATCGGCATCACCTGGGAATTTCTTAGAAATGCACATTCTCAGATCCCACTCCTGATCTACTGATTCAAACTCTGGGAGGGTGGATTGAAAGCCTTGCATGGCCGGGCGTGGTGGCTCACGCCTGTAATCCTAGCACTTTGGGAGGCTGAGGTGGGTGGATCACCTGAGGTCAGGAGTTCAAGACCAGCCTGGCCATCATGGTGAAACCCCATCTTATAAAAAAAAAAAAAAAAAAAAAAAGCCTTTCATGGGACTCTGATGCTAAGATTTGAGAAGAATTGTTCCAGGTTATGAATCTAGAAGCAGATTTGCTGAGTCATAGGATTTGCAAAGTTCAAATTTTTTAGGTAATGCCAAGCTATTTTCCAAAGCCATTGCAGCAATCTACACTCCCACCTGTAGTGTCTAAGAGTTCCCATTGCTTTACGTCTTTGCTATCACTTGGCTTTAAAATGTCTGCCAGCCTGAAGAGTATAAATGTATCTCACTGCTGTTTTAATAGGCACTTGAATGACTTCTAATGAGATTGAATGGCTTTTCAAATGTTTATTGGCCATTTGGACTGCCCTTTTTGTGCATACGAGGAACTTACATGGACCACAAAAGTCAATCATCAAAAAAAGTAGCATATGGGAGAAAAGGAATATTAAAGCGCTGTTCTCGTTTCTGTTATATCTCATGTAGGAAATAATATTTCCATTTTTAGATCCTTGAGGAATTACCACACTGTCTTCCACAATGGGTGCACTAATTTACATTCCCACCAATAGTCTAAAAGTGTTCCTATTTCTCCACATTCTCTCCAGCATCTGTGGTCTACAGATTTTTTAATGATCGCCATTCTAACTGATGTGAGATGGTATCTCAATGTAGTTTTGATTTGCATTTCTCTAATGACCAGTGATGATTAGCATTTTCTCATATGTTTGTTGGCTGCATAAATGTCTTCTTTTGAAAAGTGTCTGTTCATATCCTTCACTCACTTTTTGATGGGGTTGTTTTTTTCTTGTAAATTTATTATAGTTCTTTGTAGATTCGGGATATTTGCCCTTTGTCAGATGGGTACATTGCATTCTGTTGGTTGCCAGTTCACTCTGATGATTGTTTCTTTTGCTGCGCAGAAGCTCTTAAGTTTAATCAGATGCCATTTGTCTACTTTGGCTTTTCTTGCCATTGCTTTTGGTGTTTTAATCATGAAGTCCTTGCCTATGCCTATGTCCTGAATGGTTTGCCTATGTTTTCTTCTAGGGTTTTTATGGTTTAAATCTTTAATCCATCTGGAGTAAAATTTTTATAAAGTGTAAGGAATGGGTCCAGTTCCAGCTTTCTGCATATCGTTAGCCTGTTTTCCCAACACCATTTATTTAATAGGGAATCCTTTCCCCATTGCTTGTTTTTATCAGGTTTGTCAAAGACAATTTGACCCAGCAATCCCATGACTCGGTAGATACCCAAAGGATTATAAATCCTTCTATTATAAAGACATATGCACATGTATATTCACTGTGGCACTGTTTACAATAGCAAAGACTTGGAACCAACCCAAATGCCCATCAAGGACAGACTGGATAAAGAAAATGTGGCACATATACACCATGGAATACTATGCAGCCACAAAAAAGGATGAGTTCATGTCCTTTGCAGGATCATGGATGAATCTGGAAACCATCATTCTCAGCAAATTGACACAAGAACAGAAAACCCAACACCGCATGTTCTCACTCTTAAGTGGATGTTGAACAATGAGAACACATGGACACAGGGAGGGGAACATCACACACTGGGGGCTGCTGGGGAGGGTGGGGGACTAGGGGAGCAATAGCATGGTGTGGGGATGTTGGGGAGGGAAAACATTAGGAGAAATACCTAATGTAGGTGATGAGGGATGGAGGCAGCAAACCACCATGGCATGTGTATACCTATGTAACAATCCTGCAAGATCTGCACGTGTACCCCAGAACTTAAAGTATAATTGAAAAAAAAAAGAAAAAAAACCCACTTTACTTCCAAAAAAAAGAAAGAAAGAAATTATATTTCCCTTTTGTGAAGTGCCTATTACAGTCTCTTGCCCATTTTTCTATAGGGTCATCTGTTTTTTCTTTATTGGTTTGAAGTTCTTTGAATTGTAGGAAAACTACTAGTCCTGGTTGGTTATAGACGTTGCAAGTATTTTCTACTACTCTCTGTGACTGTTTAATTTTCTTTTTGTGGCTGTACATTGATGAACAACTTCTTAATTTTAATTCAGTCATATGTATCACTATTTTCCTTTAAGATTAATGTTTTTAGTAATCTTGATACTTTGGGAGACTGAGGCAGGGGGATCACTTGAGCCCAAGAGTTTGAGACCAAACTGAGCAACATGGTGGGACCCCATCTCTTAAAAAAATGAAAAATATTAGCCAGGCTTAGTGCCATGCACCTGTAGCCCCAGATGCTCAGGAAGGCTCAGTTGGGAGGATCACTTGAGCCTGGGAGATTGAGGCTCACTGCAACCTTTACCTCCTGGGCTTAAGCAATGCTCCCACCTCAGCCTCCTGTGTAGCTGGGACTACAGGTGTGCACCACCACACCTGGCTAATTTTTTTTTTTGTTTTTTTTTTTTGTAGAGATGGGGGTTTTGCTAAGTTGCCCAGTCTAGTCTTGAACTCCTGGGCACAAGCAATCCACCCATTTCAGCCTCTCAAAGTGCTGGGATTACAAAATGAGCTGAAATTATCTCTTTTTATAAGGATAGCAGTTGTATTGGATTGGGGCTAGCCTGACTCCAGTATAGCCTCATCTTTTTTTTTTTTTTTTTTCTTCAGAGACAGGGTCTCTGTCACCCAGGCTGGACTGCAATGGTACAATTGTAGCTCACTGCAGCCTCGACCTCCTGGTTTCAAGCGATCCTCCCACCTCAGCCTCCTGAGTAGGTGGGACTGCAACCAAGTGCCAGGACCTCCAGCTAATTTAAAATAAACTGTTCATAGAGACAGGGTCTCACTATCTTGCCCAGACTGATCTCAAACTCCTGGCCTCAAAGGGATCCTCCCACCTCAGCCTCCCAAAGTGCTGGGATTACAGGCCTGAGCCACTGTGCCCATCCATATGACCTCATCTTAACTACTGATATCAGAAATGACCCTACTTCCAAACAAGGTCACACTTTGAGGGATTGAAAGTTAGGACTTAAACATAGGAATTTCAGGGGCACGCAATTCAATTCGCAACAAGAAGCAGATGATTGATCACCCGAAACTGGGACACTTTTGAGAGTAAAGCAAGGCGTTTTTATAATTACACCAAGATCACAGGTGCAGTCTGAGTGTGGTGGATGGCCCCAATGGGTAGGTCACCCAATGCAGAGGGGAGATTGGGGTATCCACATAATGCAAGCCTTTAACTTAAGCACTGGCTCAGTGAGATGGCTTCAGATGGGAAATAGCAGAAAGTTTAACTCAACATGGCTCTAACACTGAGGGCATTTATATCTTGCATGATAAGAAGTTAGGAGGCTGAGCACTGTGGCTCATGCCTGTAATGTCACCAATTTGGGAGGCTGAGGCAGGCAGATCACTTGAGGTCAGGAGTTTAAGACCAGCCTGGCCAACATGGTGAAACCCCGTCTCTATTGAAAATACAAAAATTAGCCAGGTGTGGTGCTTGTAGTTTTAGCTACTCGAGAGGCTAAGGCAGGAGAATCGTTTGAACCCGGAAGGCAGAGGTTGCAGGGAGCCGAAATCATGCCACCGGACTCCTAGTCTGGGCGACAGAGTGAGACTCCGTCTTAAAAAAAAAAAAAAGAACTTAAGAGATGAACAGTCAGTCCTAGGGTGGACTGATTCAGTGACTATGATGTCATTGAGGACTCCATTTCTTTTTATTTTTCTTTTTTTGAGGCAGAGTCTTGCTCTGTCAACCAGGCTATAGCGCAGTGGTGCGATCTGGGCTCACTGCAACCTCTGCCTCCCCGGGTTCAAACAATTCTCCTGCCTCAGCCTTCTGAGTATGTGGGATTACAGGTGCCCACCACCACGCCCAGCTAATTTTTTGTAATTTTAGTAGAGACGAAGTTTTGCCATGTTGGCCAGGCTGGTCTCAAACTTCTGACCTTGCGATTCGCCCACCTCAGCCTCCCAAAGTGCTGGGATTACAGGCGTGAGCCACTGCAACCGGCCCGAGGACTCCATTTCTTTCTATCATTCATCCCCTCTGTCCTGGTATGTTGGCTCTGATGATTTCACAATGGCTGCAGGGACCTTAGGCTTGCCATCCATAATGCAGGCTCCAGATATCATTTTTGCTTTATTAGTCTCTTTTTAGGAACAAAGGCCCCTTTTTCCTGTGTTCTTCTCCCCCAGCATGCTTCCCCTCTCGTCTCATTGGCCACAATGACATCACATGTCCATGCTTGGAACTCATTCCAAGAGAGCTGTCTGAGATCACTTTGCTTTTCTTGGCTCTGCCATGATTCCCTCTTAGGAACTGGGGTCCACCTCCCCTGAAGCTGATGGAAAATGAATATCTGGATGAAATCTGGGTTCTCTGGATAGGAAAAGGGGAAGGGACTGATAGAAAAGTTTGCACTTGGCGAGGTGTGGTGGCTCAAGGCTGTAGTCCCAGCACTTTGGGAGGCCGAGGCGGGCATGGCACGAGGTCAGGAGTTTGAGACCAGCCAAGCCAACATGGTGAAACCCTGTCTCTACTAAAAATACAAAAATTAGCCTGGTGTGGTGGTGGGCCTGTAATCCCAGTTACTCGGGAGGCTGAGGCAGGAGTATTGCTTGAACCTGGGGGGCGGAGGTTGCAGTGAGCCGAGACCACGCCACTGCACTCTAGCCTGGGTGACAGAGTGAGACACTGTCTCAAAAAGAAAAGTTTGCACTTTGGTACTCAACTCATTCCCTTTTCCTCTTTTTCTCCTTCAATATTCCTCCCAAAGCACACATTTATACTGTTTTGCAAAGAGTAATTGATTAATGCATGTACTAGACAGTTATTTAAAATAATGTTGGCCAGATGCAGTGACTCACACCTGTAATCCCAACACTTGGGCGGGGCGAGGCAGGAGGATCATTTAAGGCCAGGAGTTTGAAACAGGCCTGCATGAGATAGCACATACAAAAGGCATGTGCTGTAGCAGGTCAGCGGAGAGCTCTGGGACAGAGATAGCAGTGTGCAAGGGACTGACAGATTTGTACACCTGCAAATTGAAGTAAAAACAGGGAACCATGAATCTTTAAGGTGTTATTCTTTCTGGTACATTTGTTCACTGTAATGTTTCGGGAAATTGCCAGTGGTTCCGACGTCCACTCGGTAATTGAGAAGCCCAGGTAGTTTCACTGCGGCCCTGGTCTGCAATCATTTCACACCAGATTGCTCTGCAGCTCAGCCCCGCTGAAGGGGACCGGTGAGAAAAAGATCTCATTAAAGATGACTGTTACCAAGCAACAAGCTAGCATCTCAAGAATTGCATACAAGGAACTTAAGTGGACCACAAACGTCAACCATCAAAAAAATGTAGCATATGGGAGAAAAGGAATATTAGAGCATTGTTCCTGTTTCTGTTGCATCTCATTTAAGAAATGATATTTCTCTGAATTAGAACTGCAGTGTGTATTCATTGTAGGAATTAGGAAATATATACAAAAGAAACAGATCTTGTGCCTCACCTTACAGCTGGCTATTTTCAGCTTCTTTTCTTGCTTTTTTTTTTCACTTTGTGTGGTATTTCACCATGTTATTACAAATTCTTAGTTGACATAATCAAACAAATTTTTTAATAGACAAGGTCTCGCTCTGTCATTGTCTGGCATGAACATAGCTCACTTGCAGCCTCAATTTCCTGGGCTCAAGTGATCCTCTGGCCTCAGCCTCCTGAGGAACTGGGACCACGGCCATGCATCCCCATGCCTGGTTAATTTCTTTATTATTTATAGAGATGGGATCTTGCTATCTTGCAAGTTTGTTTCAAACTCCTGGCTTCAAATATTCCTCCTGCCTTGGCCCTCCAAAGTGTGAGTTACTGCACCTGGCCAACATCATTTTCATCATTTTAAGTAACTGTATAGTTATTCAAAATGCATTAATCAAGTACTCTTTGCAAAACACTACACATTTGTGCTTTGGAGGAATACCACAGGGGAAAAAGAGAAAAAGGGAGTGAGTTCGGTACCAAAGGGCAAACCTTTCTCACTAATCTTATTTGTTGAACTTTGAAATTAGGCAAAGGTTAGCATTCTTCTAATGTCTTCTTTACTCTAGGGAAAATAAAAGCCTGTGTTGAGGATGGAGCAAGAGAAACATTTCTGAATTTTTTGTGTGTGTGTGTAAGATCCTGTGCATTGATTTGTTCTGTGAACCATAAAGCAAAATACGAAACGTTCCAGTCACTACTAGCATTAAAGATCAGCTGAGGGCTGGGTACAGTGGCTCACACCTGCAATCCCACCACTTTGGGAGGCCAAGGCCGGAGGATCAATTGAGGCCAGGAGTTTGAGACCAGCCTGGAAAACATAGTGAGACCCCATCTCTACAAAAAAATAAAAAACGTAGCCAGGCATGATGGTATGCACCTGCGGTCCCAGCTACTGGGGAAGCTGAGGTGGGAGGATCGTTTGCACACAGGAGTTCCAGGTTGCAGTGAGCTATGATCATGCTGCCACAGTCCAGGCTGGCAACCAAGTGAGGCTCTGTTTAAAACAAACAAAAACAAACCAAAAAGGTCAGCTGAGAGTTATTTGAATTCTTCCTGGCAAATAACAGTGAGTAGAACCTCAGCTATACTGTACATTTTTTGCTTTTACAGGTCTCATTAATCCTTAGGCAGCACTGTAAAGACATTATTACAATCACCTCTCTAATTAGAGTGTCTTTTTTTTTTTTTAGTTAAAAAAAAAATCTTGGCCGGGCAAGGTGGCTCACGCCTGTGATCTCAGCACTTCAGGAGGCTGACGCGGGCGGATCACGGGTCAGGAGTTTGAGACCAGTCTGGCCAACATGGTGAAATCCCGTCTCAACTAAAAATACAAAAATTAGTTGGGTGTGGTGGTGTGCTCCTGTAATCCCAGCTACTCAAAAGGGTGAGGCAGGAGAATCGCTTGAACTAGGGAGTTAGGGGTTGCAGGGAGCTGAGATCGCGCCACTGCACTCCAGCCTGGCGACAGAGCAAGACTCCATCTCAAAAAAATAAGTAAATAAATAAATAAAATAAAAAGACGAAATTTGGACATGGAAACAGATACGCATAGAGGGAAGATGATATGAAAAGACAGGGAGAAGATGGCCCTGTAAAGGCAGAGACGTGAAGGATTTGCAAATCTCAGGATTGCATCTGATATTCCTCCTAAAACACACATTTGTAGTGTTTTGCGAAGAGTACTTGATTAATCCAAGGACTGCAGAAATGATGCCTCTGTGGACCAAGGAGTGCCCATGGCTGCCGGGAGCTGGGACAGAGGCCTGAAGATTCCTCCCAAGGGCCCTCAGGGGAACTGTGGCCCTGCTGACACCGTGATTTCAGAATTCAGGCCTCCAGAACCGCGAGAGAACAAACTTCTGTCATTTTAAGCCAAAAATGAAACAAAAACAGAAGAACACAGAGTGGGAAGTAAAGAAAGGCAGGAAAGGAGTGGGCAGGAGGGAGGGAAGGACACAGCAAAGTGCCATCAAGTAAGTTAGGAAATAAAACTTGGTGGCGGCTGGATGTGGTGGCTCACGCCTGTAATCACAGTACTTTGGGAGGCTGAGGTGGGAGGATCACTTGAGGCCAAGAGTTTGAGACCAGCTTGGGCAACATAGCAAGATCCTGTCTCTATCTACTAAAACAAAATAAAACAAAACAAAACAACTTAGGCCGGGTGCAGTGGCTCACACCTGTACTCCCAACACTTTGGAAGGCTGATGGGGGGATCACTTGAGGTCAGGAGTTTCAGACAAGCCTGGCCAACATGGTGAATCCCTGTCTCTACTAAAAATACAAAAAATTAGCTGGGCGTGGTGGCTCACACCTGTAATCCCAGCACTTTGGGAGGTCGAGGCGGGCGATCACCTGAGGTCAGGAGTTCAAGACCAGCCTGGCTAACATGGTGAAACCTCGTTTCTACAAAAATACAAAAGTTAGCCAGGCATGATGGTGCATGCTTGTAATCCCAGCTACTCAGGAGGCTGGGGCAGGAGAATGGCTTGAATGCAGGAGGCAGACGTTGCAGTGACCTGAGGTCGTGCCATTGCACTCCAGGCTGGGCAATACAGCAAGACTTGGTCTCAAAGATTTTAAAAAAAGGAAATTAATTGGGCATGGTGGCATGTGCCTGTAGTCCCAGGTACTTGGGAGGCTGAGGCAGGAGAACTGCTTGAGCCTAGGAGTGTGAGGCTGCAGGGAGCCATGATCATGCCAGTGACCACGCTCTCCAGCCTGGGCAACAGAGTGAGACTCTGTCTCAAAATAAAATAAAAAATAAATAAAAAAATTAAAAAGCTGTTTCCCAATAACAGACAAACACCCACCCACAGGCAGCAGGCCTGGTCCCCGGGGGTCGTGAATACTTATCAGGGGAAATTATTGCTTGGTGTTTTAGCCTGTTTAAAAATAGAAGCCAAACTTCATATTGATAGGTTAATGAATAATGCAATATCAGTTATTGGTTAATGCAGCAACAACGGGTGGGGAAAAAAAGAGAAACGAAGTTGTGATTCAACGTTACGTCTAAGAAGGAAAGAAAACAGGAGTTTTGCCAGGCGCCGTGGCTCATGCCTGTAATCCCGACACTTTGGGAGCTTGAGGTGGGCAGACCACCTGAGGTCAGGGGTTCCACACCAGCCTGGCCAACATGGAGAACCGCCGTCTCTAATAAAAATACAAAACTATGGCCGGGCGCGGTGGCTCAAGCCTGTAATCCCAGCACTTTGGGAGGCCGAGGCGGGTGGATCACGAGGTCAAGAGATCGAGACCATCCTGGTCAACACAGTGAAACCCCGTCTCTACTAAAAATACAAAACATGAGCTGGGCATGGTGGCGCGTGCCTGTAATCTCAGCTACTCAGGAGGCTGAGGCAGGAGAATTGCCTGAACCCAGGAGGCGGAGGTTGCGGTGAGCCGAGATCGCGCCATTGCACTCCAGCCTGGGTAACAAGAGTGAAACTCCGTCTCAAAAAAAAAAAAAAAAAAAAAAAAAAAAAAGAAATTCTTGATTGTTTCCCATATAACGGCCTCTACTTTTTATTTAGCACAGAGCTTG
>NW_022437050.1:5066439-5077781 GCF_009761245.1 Sapajus apella | reverse complement strand
TACAAAACTAGCCAAGCATGGTGGCGCATGCCTGTAATCCCAGCTACTTGGGAGGTTGAGGCAGGAGAATCGCTTGAACCCGGGAGATGGAGGTCGTGGTGAGCTGAGATTGTGCCATTGCACTCCAGCCCGAGCAACAGGAGCGAAACTCCACCAAAAAAAAAAAAAAAAAAAAAAAAAAAAGGGAGTTTTGTTTTTTTCTCTACTTTGCTCCTAGTAAATGTCTACTAAAAAAAACCAAACATCATTCAATTGGGTCTTTTCAGTTTCTAAAATAAAACAAGGAAGGGGCTGCATGAAGGCGAGACCCCTCGCTCACCCACTCTGCTTCCTGCACGGAGCTCTTTGGGGTCCCAAGTGAAATTGGTCACGTTCCAACCTCCCCCCACCGCCATGCACCCAAGCAGACTTTTCTTGTGTGTTAAGTTGGCCAGAGGGGCTGGGGGAATCTTTCTGCTCAGGCCTCTCTGCAAACCTCTTCCTGCTTAGAAAAGAGGTTTTGTTTGACTCCTTTTGGGGCCTCTGAGGCGCCAGGGGGAGTGATTAATAGAGAACTACCTCGAGATTTCAATAGAGCAGCAGCATGAGCTCCCAGGGCCAGCCAGGCCTTTGTTCCACAGAAAACGGCGATAAAGCCCCATGGGCTGCCTGCTGCAATCCAGTCCTCATCCGGCCTGGTTTTATCCCTGCCAGGCCAACCTCACGACCTAAGCAGGCCTGGGAAGATCCGTCTACCCGCATACAGGGCAGCGGGAACAACAGGGGCCTCCCTCCTTGGCAGAACGCTTGGGGCTGGAGTGGGGGCCCAGCGGCCCTTGGTTTCTTTTGTGAAATTCTGCATAAGAGAGCAAATGCGCAGTGGCTAGGCCGTGATGTTTTGGCTCCCCAGGGAAGGGGGACAGGGGACTCTGAGGCTGGGGGGTGGAGAGAAGATGTGGGTTTGTGAACAGGGAGATGGCGTTTGGTTAGCTTTGGCTGAGCTTTGAGCAGGCTCTGTGGGCCTTTTTTTAACTTTTTTATTTTTATTTTTTTAAAGACGGGGTTTCACCATGTTGGTCAGGCTGGTCTTGAACTCCCAACCTCAGGTGATCCGCCCACTTTGGCCTCCAAAGTGCTTGGATTACAGGCGTGAGCCACCACGCCTGGCCTTCTGTGGGCCTCTTAATATCCCAGCAAAACTGAGGGAGAGCTTTGGAAGTGAGAGGAGGGTGACAAGGTACAGCAGAGTTAAAGAGGGAGGAAAGCAGTGGTCAGCACGCCCAGGCAGCAAGGTACCAGAGAGCTGAGATCACACCACTGCACTTCAGCCTCGGCGACAGAGCAAGACTCTGTCTCAAAAAAAAAAAAAAAAAAAAAAAAAAAAAATTAGAAAACAGCACACATACAGAATGGTGCATCCATATGTTTAATAATTATGTATTTGTTAGCAGCTTAAACCAGCATCCATTTAGCACTGCATGGTCTCCCTGGGGCAGGAGCCTGGGCACAGCTCAGCTGGGTCCTCTGCTCAGAGCCTCTCATGGCTGTAATCCAGGTTGAGTTGGGCTACATTCTCATCCAGAGGCTCAACCGGGCAAGAACCCTTTCTCAAGCTCATTCAGCCTGCTGGCAGCGTGCATTTCCTTGTGGCCACACGACTGAGGGCCTCAGCTTCTTCCTGGTCATCTGCTGGAGGCTGCCTTCAGTTCCTGGAGACCATTCATAGTCCCTGGCCATGGGGTCCTCTCCAGGGGCTGTTCACAACATGCTGTTTGCTTCTGCAAGCCAACAGGGCCTTGTCTCCAGTGGGCCAGGACGGGATCTTCTATAATGTCTTGTGACCATGGGAGCAATGGGAATAGGAGCCCTTTGCATATAACATAACCAGCATAACCATATCTTGGCAATGACATCTGCCCCACCTGCCATGTTCCACTGGTTAAAAGCCCATCACAGGCCCTGCACTCACTCAAGGGAGGGTGTGATACATGCGTGTGACTCCTGGGCGGGTGGTCACTTTTGGGTATGTCTAAGTGTAACCCATGCTAAGAAATGGAACTCTGTCTACCATTCCAGAAGCCCATCTCCACTTACAGATAAGACTAATGCTGGGTTGGAGCTGTTCACGAGAGCTGATCTGTGAAATGTTCAGTATTTCGGTGAATTGGTTGTTAAAGACAGCCATTATCAAAAATTAAATTATATTAGGCAAGGCACAGAGGTTCACACGTGTCATCCCAGCACTTTGGGAGGCTGACGCGGGTGGATCACTTGAGCTCAGGAGTTTGAGACCAGCCTGGGTGACATGGTGAAACCCCGTTTCTACAAAAATACAAAAATTATCCAGGCACAGTGGTGTCTGCCTGTACTCCCAGCTGCTAGAGAGGCTGAGGCAGGAGAATTGCTTGAACCTGAGAGGTGGAGGTTGTAATGAGCTGAGATTACGCCACTGCCCTCCAGCCTGGGTAACAGAGAAAGACTGCGTCTCAAAAAAAAAAAAAAAATTAAATTACATTAAGCAAGCAGTGAAATAAATTCTACTGAAAGGGTCTCAACACTTATCACGTCCTAATTATTTTACTGTAATCTATGCTTTTGAGGTTACTTATAACTACTCCATCTGTATACTGGAAATTCTCTTCCTGACTCCAAGTTCAGATACTCTGCGTTGGTTCAGATACTCCACTTGGCAGCTTGGATCAACTATCACGGAGATATTTACACTGCAGAAATCTGAAAATGCTACAATTCAGGGTTTTGAAGGCCAAATCTGGCTCTTGTTTGTGCTAAAACTTTTTTTTTTTTTTTACATTATTAAAAGGTGGTTAAGACAAAACCAGAGACTGTGCCAAAGACTGAATGTGTCTGGAAAAGTGGAAAATGTTTACCATCTGACTCTGCAGAATCCATTTGCCAATCCCTAGACATAAGAAAATAATGGAGAAAATTAACAACGTGGTTAAACTTCAAATTCTGTGATGTCTGTAGCCATTACATTAAGAATAGCACAAAATGTTGAGGAAATATTCATCCAGTAATAGAAACGTGTTCTCCAATATGGCAAAGAAGTTGTTGACATCATCGGTGAACAAATAAAGTTCTGATCTGTATGGTTTTTTGCTTCATTTCTTACTCATTAACGTAAGTGAAAATATCAACACTCCTGTCAAACATTACATTTATTTTACTTTTATTTTTCTGAGACAGGGTCTCACTGTTGTCCAGGATGGAGTGCAGTGGCGTGATCATGGCTCACTGCAACTTCCAACTCCTGGGTTCAAAAGATCCTCCAGCCTCAGCCTCCCAAGTAGCTGAGACCACAGGTGCATGCTACCATGCCTGGCTAATTGTTTTACTTTTTGTAGAGACAGGATCTTGCTATATTGCTGAGGCTGGTCTCAAATTCCTGGGTTCAAGTGATCCTCCTGCCTTGGCTTCCCATACAGTCCCAAAGTGCTGTGATTATAGGCGTGAGCCACCCTACCAGGCCAAACATTATGTTTAAAGACAACAAATTTACTGGGAAAATGGTGGGCTGGTTAACAACTCAACCTTGCAGATTACAATTCAGTTTCAAGCACAGCCTGGCTATGGACACTGGAGTTCAACAATGCTAAAGGGAAGAGTTCTGAGAATCAGCTGACCATGGAATTTACAAACAAAAAGAGTAGTGTGTTTTATTGTTATTTGTAATTGATATGATACATACGCTTCATACCAGTAACATTCATAATAAATGTGTGTGTATACATGCAGTCCTTCCCCAGCTGATTGTTAAACATTTACCATTAGCCCGACCATTAGGATATGTACTTTCTGGCTTTCCTTTATAATGTTACCACGATTAGATTTTCCTTTTACCTCAATAGCATCACCACAGAGTCCAGAGCACTATCTGGCACATACTAGGTATTTACAGTCATGAAACAGGCCAACCATTCACGCCATATATGACAGCAGTCCTCTAAGATTATAATACTGTATCCGTTTTTTTTTCTTTTTGAGACAGAGTTTTGCTCTTGTTGCCCAGGCTGGAGTGCAATGGCGCAATCTTGGCTCACCGCAACCTCTGCCTCCCAGGCTCAAGTGATTCTCCTGCCTCAGCCTCCCGAGTAGCTGGGATTACAGGTATGCAACACCATGCCTAGCTAATGTTTTGTATTTTTAGTAGAGATGGGGTTCCTCCATGTTGGTCAGGCTGGTCTCGAACTCCTGAATTCAGGTGATCCACCTACCTTGGCCTCCCAAAGTGCTGGGATTACAGGTGTGAACCACCACGCCCCACCTATAATACTATATCTTTACCTTACCTTGTCTATGTTTAGGTATGTAAATATCGTTGTGTTACAATTTCTCATAGCATTCAGCACATTATATTAACAGGCTGTTAAAGGTTGGTAGCCTAGGAGCAACAGGCTGTACCATACAGGTTTGTGTAATTACACACTATGATGTTCACACAAGGATGAAATTGCCTAACAATGCATTTCTCAAGTATCCCCTTTCTCAAGCAATGCATGGCTGTATTTAAGATGGGCTGGCAGAAGTGGCTCAGACCTGTAATCCCAGCACTTTGGGAGGCTGAGGTGGGAGGACTGCTTGAGCCCAGGAATTTGAGACCAGGCTGGGCAACACAGTGAGGCTTTTGTTTCCACAAAAATAAAAAATAAAGGATGTTGCTGGGCTGGGCATGGTGACTCATGCCTGTAACCGCAGCACTTTGGGAGGCTAAGGTGGGAGGACCACTTGAAGGGGAGTTTGAAAGTAGCCTGAGCAATATGGCAAAACCCTGTCTCTAAAAAATATAATACAAAAATTAGCTGGGGAGGATCGCGCCTGTAATGCTAGCTACTTGGGGGACCGAGGCAGGAGAATCGCTTGAGCCCAGGAGGCTGAGGGTGCAGCAAGCCATGATTGTACCACTGCACTAAAGCCTGGGCAGCACAGTGAGACCGTGTCTCAAGGAAAAAAAAAGTCCCTGGAGTAGATAAATTGAGAAATACTGATTTTACACAAACAACCAGCAGTGGCAATGGAATTCTGAGCCTTTGCTATAAAATGGCAGAAAAAGGAGGAATTTTGCATGTTTTAATTTTTCCCTGCCACTTGCTTTTTAATCTTTATAAATCTTTCTCAAATCCTTTTAGAATAGGGTATACCATTTATTTGTTTTTGTTTTTAACAGCAACCATAACAACTACCACTGACTGCTTAGGAAATGCCCAATAAATTTCATGTAGAATCTCATCAACACGCCTGTAATCCCAGCACTTAGGGAAGCTGAGGTCGGAGGATGGTTTGAGCCCAGGAGTTTGAGACCAGCCTGGGCAACATAAAAAACAACAAAAAGTCTCATAAAATCTGTAAGAGTAGGTGACATAGTAAAAATCTGAAACAACATTCTTTTTAATATTGTACACATTTTCCCCCCATTCGTTTATTTATTTATACAGTCACTGACCCGGGCACGGTCGTCCTAATGGGGGGGATACCCGGCCCACAACCCCAGGTTCGAGGACACCCAGTGATTAGAAAACGGGCCCAGCGAATCCCACTGACCCCACGTGGACTCTTGGAGGCTCGCCCCCACTCAAATCCGGCCTTCACCCGTCATTAGCGCACACGACGTTGGGCAGGCAACCCCACCGCCCCGGAACCTCCCGGCGCAGCCGTCGCGACGGTGCAACAGACTCCGCCGCGCCACCGGAAGACGCCTCGGGACGCATTGTACGCATGCGCAATATACAACCCGGCGTCGCCAGGGGGCGTTGCAGCCCGGCTCGCGCCATGGGGGAGGGGGGCCGCCACGCCGGGGCAGAACCACGTGCGCACCACGTGGCGCCCCGGCAGCCCCGGTCCGCGGTAGGGCGGCCCAGCCAGCCACGCCGCGCAGCCAGCAGTCCCCAAGGGTGGGTGGGGTCGGTCTCCCCACGGGCGCCCCCGCGCCCGGTAACCTCTGACCTCCCACCCAACTCCCCTAAGGGTTACCCCTCGCCGGCCACCGCGCGGTGTGTTTATAAACAGAGCTCCCGGCGAGCCTGAAAGCCCGGATCGGCGGATTCCCACCCGGGGGAACGGAGCCTTCCGTGCGTGTGCGCCTTCCGCGCATGCGCCCTAAGGCTGCGACGCGGTGCTCCTCTTGCGCTTGCTCAGTGGCGGCGCAGGGTGGGCGGTGAGCAGGGCCCGGGGCGGGGCTGCACTCTGTGGTCAGGCGGTGTTGCGGGTCGAGGAGAGGCGGACCCGGCCAGCCCCGCCCTGCTCTTCGCCCAACGGGGTCTCACATGCTGCTTGTCCTTGCGCAGGCGGTCCACGGTCCTCTGAGTCCCGGGCCCTCGCTGCAAAGTGGGACCCCTGTGAGTGAGAGTGGAGGTGCAGCGGTGACCTGGCAGGAGGGCGGCACTGGCCCCTGAGTGCCCCCTTGGGCGGCTGCACCCGGCAGCTAAGAGGCCCCCTCGAAACACAACAGTACCAGGAATGAGCAGCAGAACATGCAGTACGATTTAGCCTTAAAAAGGAGTGGAGTACAGTTTATGTTTTGTATATGTAAATCTATGTATCTCTATTTTCTAACTTTTATTTTTGAGACGGTCTTGTTCTGTTGCCTGGGTTGGAATGCAGTGATGGTGCAGTGATGCCATCATCGCTCACTGCAGACCCCACCTCCCGGGCTCAGGCGATCCACTCACCTCCACCTCAACCTCCCAAATAGCTGGAACTACAGGCAGGCACCACCACACCCAGGTGTGTGTGTGTGTGTGTGTGTGTGTGTGTGTGTATATATATATATATATATTTGTTGTTTTGTTGTTGTTGTTTTGTTGTTTTGTTTTTGTTTTCGAGACAGAGTCTCCCTCTGTCGCCCAGGCTGGAGTGCAGTGGTGCGATGTCGGCTCACTGCAATCTCTGCCTCATGGTTCAAGCGATTCTCCTGCCTCAGCCTCAAGAGTAGCTGGGATTACAGGCGTGCACCACCACGCCCAGCTAACTTTTTTGTATTTTTAATAGGAACAAGGTTTCACCATGTTGGCTACGCTGATCTCGAACTCCTGTCATCAGGTGATCTGCCTGCCTCAGCCTCCCCAAGTGCTGGGATTACAGGCATGAGCCACCATGCCCGGCCATTTTTTTTTTCCTGTTTTTGGTAGAGATGGGGTCTTGCTGTGTTGCCCAGGCTGGTCTTGAACATTTGGGCTCAAGTGGTTTTCTCACCTTAGCCTCCCAAAATGTTGGGATTACAGGTGTGAGCCACCTCGCCTGGCCTACATGTTTTAATTTAATTTTTAAAAAAAATTTTAATTTTTATGGGTACATAGTAGGTATATATATTTATGGGACACATGAGATATTTGTGTTATAATCATATTAGGGTAAATGGCGTTTCCATCACCCCCAGCATTCATCATTTCTGTGTGATGAACATTCCAATTGCATGCTCTTGGTTATTCTAAAATGTACAACAAATTAGTGCTGACTGTGGTCACGCTGCTGTGCTAGCAAACACTAGATCTTATTGTATCTAATGTTTTGTATGTTTTACAACTGTTTTATTTTATTATTTTTTTGAGACAGAGCTTTGCCCTGTTGCCCAGGCTGGAGTGCAATGGTCTGATCTCATCTCACTGTAACCTCCGCCCCCTGGGTTCAAGCGATTCTTGTGTTTCAGCCTCCCGAGGAGCTGGATTACAGCCCACGCTAGTAATCCAGCTAAACATTTTTGTAATTTTAGTAGGGATGGGGTTTGCCATGTTGGCCAGGCTGGTCTCGATCTCCTGACCTCAAGTGATCCACCTGTCTCGGCCTCCCAAAGTGCTGGGATTATGGGGGTGAGCCATGCATTTTATCACAATTTTAAAAAGGAAGGCGATTCTGACACATGCTTCTACATAGATGAACCTTAAGGACATGGTGCTGAGTGAAATAAGCCAGACACAGAAGGGCAGACAGTGTATGATTCTGCTTATATAAAGTTCTAGAGCCATCAGATCTGTTGTCACAGAAAGGAGAGTGGTGGTTCCCAGGGGCTGGCGGCACAGGGATTGGGAGTGAGTGAGTAATGGGATGGTGTTTGAGTTTGGGAAGATGAAAGAGTTCTGGAGATGGGTGGTGGTGACCTCACAACAATGTGAAGTGCTTAATGTCCCTGAACTGCATGCTTAAACATGGTTAAGCTTAGCTGGACGCGGTGGCTCACGTCTGTAATCCCAGCACTTTGGGAGGCTGTGGTGGGTGGATCACCTGAGGTCAGGAGTTCGAGACCAGCCTGGGCAACATGGAATAACCCTGTCTCTACTAAAACTATAAAACTTAGCTGGGTGTGGTGGCAGGCACTTGTAATCTCAACTCCTTGGGAGGCTGAGGCAGGAGAATTGCTTGAAACCGGGAGACGAAGGTTGCAATGAGCTGAGATCTCAATAAATAAATAAATAAATAAGGTTAAGCTTTTAAATTCTATTTTATTTATTTATTTATTTTTTGAGACAAAGTCTCGCTCTGTTACCCAGGCTGAAGTGCAGTGGTGCGATCTCCAGTCTCGGCCCACTGCAACCTCTGCCTCCCAGGTTCAAGCGATTTTCCTGCTTCAGCTTCCCAAGTAGCTAGGACGACAGGTGCATGCCACCACGCCTGGCTAATTTTTTGTAATTTTAGTAGAGATAGGGTTTCACCATGTTAGCCAGGATGGTCTCAATCTCCTGACCTCATGATCTGCCCACTTTGGCCTCCCAAAGTGCTGGGATTTTGGGCATGAACCTCTGTGCCTGGCCTAAGCTTTTAAATTCTATGCTAAGCCTATTTTAACACCTGCAGTGCAGATCAGATCACATCGTGTATGTCCCATGACCATATCCTTTACATAAAGGATCCAAGAGGCTCTGGCCCTGCTCCCCATTGGGTCTGGCCCCTGCCTGTGTTATTTTGAACCTCTCTAGCCCCACCTGGCTGCCTTTCCGACCTCAAACACCCAGCCTCAGGGCTGCTCTCATGTTCTCCCTGGTGGAAATGCGTCTCCTTATCTTCTCATGAGCCTGTCCCCCTGGTGTATTTGTTGATAAACAGGCATCCCTCAAGCTGGGGAATTAGCTCAAAGGGGAGAGCGCTCGTTTAGCACAAACATGCATCCTTGCTTTGTAGATGCCAAGCAAAGGAGATGCAAGTGATGAGAACAGGTAAGGACTCTCCTCTCGTGGACTTCATATTCCTGCAGAGGATGTAGCCAGTAAACACAAAACCATCAGGTAGTTGGTGGTACTTGCTGTAAGGTCAGGAAAATACCGTGATCTGGATCAGGTGATCCTGAAGAACTCACTGGGAGTGACTCTTTGACCTGAGGCTTCTCTGACAAGGAGATAGCAATGGGAAGATTGGGAGGAAGCAAGAGGGACTTTCCAGGGACAGAGAACAACAGCAAGTGCAAAACGCCCTGAGGCCAGGGCTATTTTGATGGAACAGAAAGACCAGACCAGGGAGTGGGAGCATGTGAGTGACAGGGAGCTTTAAGGTAAGGAAGGGGGCAGAGGCTGGCGTGGTGGCTCATGTCTTGTAATCTCAGCACTTTGGGAGGCTGAGGTGGGAGGATTGCTTGAGCCTGGGAGTTGAGGCTGCAGTGAGCTAAGACTGTGTCACTGCACTTCAGCCTGGGTGACAGAGCAAGACCCTGTCTCAGCAGGAAAAAAAAAAAAAAAAAAAAAAAGTTTGTGTATATCACATCTCACTTCTTATTTTCTTCTCTTTTCTTTTGGGGGAGTGGGGTACAGAGTCTCACTCTGTCGCCCAGGCTGGAGTGCAGTGACGTGATCTTGGCTCACTGCAATGGCATCCTCCTGCCTCAGCCTCCCTAGTAGCTGGGACTACAGGTGAACACCACCACGCCTGGCTAATTTTTTTTTTAAGTGGAGATGGGTTTTCACCATGTTGGCCAGGCTAGTCACGAGCTCCTGACCCAGATGATCCACCCACTTTGGCCTCCCAAAATGCTCGGATTATAGGCAATGAGCCACTGCGCTGGGCCTCACATCTCATTTCCAAAAGTTGCTAAACAGGCCCATAGCAGTGGATAACAAGGAGTGTCAGAATGAAACATGAAACATGATAATTGGGTGCAAGAATGGAGGCTGGAGACTAAAGGTAAATAAGAATAAAAATAAAGAGGCGACTTTATGATGCCCGTGGTCAGGGCAAGTAGAAGAGCTGTTGCTTGGTGGTGAGGATATTGCCAAGGGGATACAGCCTGCGGACAGGGTAGCCACACCCTCTGATGCCCCCACCCCTTCCCTCAGTGGCACCAATGGTTTATTTTAGAATGAAGACCCCTGGAAAATAGGCCTACACAGTGTTCATGGTAGTCTTCACCACTGGCCAGCAGGGTTGGGAGACCCGGCCAGGACTGTAGGTCCTGAAGATCCCCCAGGAAAAATTCCCTGACCCCCGGGCTGCACCTGTCCTGTTCCCCTGCCAGCAGAGCCCTGGAGCTGGTGGAATCCCAGACACCGTTTCTCCGCAGGGTACCGCAAAGATCCTGTAAGACACGCGCAGTCCAGCGTATAATTACGGGAGATCAGACTCCGAGACAGTTCCACTGCAGCAGGAACGATTGCCATTACTGTCACTCGTGACACTAGTGAACAGTAAAAGAGACATATTAATTGAAGCATCTACTTTTGAAAACATAGTTTTTCCTTCCCGTCAAATTGTAGTATGTTCAGAAGTTCTAAAAAGTTCTTATTTTTGGCTCAAGTTCCTCTTACTCCTTTCTCCACTCCCCAGCTTGGAGAAAACCCATTAACTTTTTCAATATCGATATAAATATCCCTAGAATATTGTCCTTCCCTCTTCTCCTTTTTTCCTGGCTTTAGACATAAAAAGTGCAGTAAACACATACGTACAACCAAGTACTAAGAAACTCATGGATCCAGGTTTCTGTACTTTGCATAATCCTAGTTAATGATCCTGCAGTAGGAAACAGAGCTTGGTAACTCAGCATTCAAGATCACACCTGTAATCCCAGCATGGTGGGAGGTCAAGGCAGGCAGATCACTTGAGGCCAGGAATTTGAGACCAGCCTGGCCAACATGACCAAACCCTGTCTGTACCAAAAATACAAAAATTTGCCGGATGTGCTGGTGCACCACTATAATCCTAGCTACTCAGGGGGCTGAGGCGAGAGAATTGCTTGAACCCAGGAGGCAGAAGTTGCAAGTGAGCAGAGATGGCGCCATTGCACGTAGCCTGGGTGACAAGCAAACTCCATCTCAAAAAAAAAAAAGTCGGGTATGGTGGCTAACGCCTATAATCCTAGCACTGTGGGAGGCCGATGCGGGGGGATTGCCTGAGCTCAGGAGTTCGAGACCAGCCTGGGCAACATAGTG
>NW_022437050.1:5041327-5066039 GCF_009761245.1 Sapajus apella | reverse complement strand
TTATTTATTTATTTATTTATTTATTTATTTTGAGACGGAGTTTCTCTCTTGTTACCCAGGATGGAGTGCAATGGCGCGATCTCGGCTCACCGCAACCTCCGCCTCCCGGGTTCAGGCAATTCTCCTGCCCCAGCCTCCTGAGTCGCTGGGATTACAGGCACGCGCCACCATGCCCAGCTAATTTTTTGTATTTTTGGTAGAGACGGGGTTTCACCATGTTGACCAGGAGGGTCTCGGTCTCTTGACCTCGTGATCCACCCGCCTCGGCCTCCCAAAGTGCTGGCATTACAGGCTTGAGCCACCGCGGCCGGCCTTATTTATTTATTTATTGAGGCAAAGTCTCATTCTATTGCCCAAGCTGGAGTGCAGTGGTGCTATCTCAGCTCACTGTAACCTCTGCCTCCCAGGTTCAAGTGATTCTCCTCCCTCAGCCTCCTGAGTAGATGGGACTACAGGCATGCCACCATGCCCAGTTTTTTGTATTTTTAATAGATATGGGGTTTCAGTGTGTTGGCCAGGCTGGTCTCGAACTCCTGACCTCGAGATTGGCCCACCTCGATCTCCCAAAGTGCTGGAATTACAGGCGTGAGCCACTGTACCCAGCCTTATTTTATTTTTGAGACTGAATCTTGCTCTGTCGCCTGGGCTGGAGTGCAATGGCATGATCTCAGCTCACTGCAACCTCCACCTCCCAGGTTCAAGTGATTCTCCTGCCTCAGCCTCCCAAGTAGCTGGGATTACATGTGCCCTCCATCATGCCTGGTTAATTTTTGTATTTTTGTGGAGACGGGGTTTCACCATGTTGGCCAGGCTGGTCTTGAACTCCTGACCCACCCTCCTCAGGCTCCCAAAGTGCTTCGATTACAGGCATGAGCCACCATGCCCGGCTGTCACCTATTTTAGAAAACAAAAGCATGGGCTGGGCGCGGTGGCTCAAGCCTGTAATCCCAGCACTTTGGGAGGCTGAGGCGGGCGGATCATGAGGTCAAGAGATCAAGACCATCATGGCCAACATGGTGAGACCCCGTCTCTACTAAAAATACAAAAATTAGCTGGGTGTGTTGGTGTGAGCCTGTAGTCCCAGCTACTTGGGAGGCAGAGGCAGGAGAATTGCTTGAACCTGGGAGGCGGAGGTTGCAGTGAGCCAAGATTGTGCCACTGCACCCCAGCCTGGCGCCTGGCAACAGAGTGAGACTCTGTCTCAAAAAAACAAAACAAAACAAAACAAACAAAAAAACCAAAAGCATGACCACAGGTAGTTTCAGAAATGCTGGAATAAAGACTGATCTAAAACTTTTTGTGCATGACATGACCTATGCCTGGAAACCCAACAATCGACTGGAAAACCCCCATGAACAATAAGAAAATTCAGTAAGATGAGTGACATAGTGAATATTAAAAAAAAAAAATAGAATTGCCATATACAAATAACAGCTCTCTAGAAAAAGTCCCTTTTATGATAGATGCTAAAATGAAAATACTCAATAATAAACCAAGAAATGTGTAAAATCTTTTTAGCATAATTTTCTCCCTTTGATATCTGGAAGATGCAAGAAATCCTCTTGAGGAAATGGAAGTGCTTTAGTTGGTTAAGGAGACTCCTGACTCATAGGCCAGGGGTGGCGGCTCACACTTGTAATCCCAGCACTTTGGGAGGCCAAGGTGGGTGGAGCACTTGACATTGGGAGTTCGAGACCAGCCTGGCCAACATGGAGAAACCCCGTTTGTACTAAAAATACAAAAATTAGCCAGGCGTGGTGACACATGCCTGTAATTCTAGCTGCTGGGGAGACTGAGGCAGGAGAATGGCTTAAACCCAGGAGATGGAGGTTGCAGTGAGTGGACATCATGCCATTACACTCCAGCCTGGGTGACAGAGCAAGACTGTGTCACCAAAAAAAAAAAAAAAGGTCCTGACTCACTTTGCAATAGGATAGGAGATTGTCCTGGAAAGCCAAGGTGTGGTCTCTGCAACTCATGGCTTCTTGGAGAGCCTTGAGCCTCGATGGCTGATTCTGGATTCATAAAATGAAGGTGAAGTCCAGAGTATCTGAGATTGGGCAGAAGCTCGCAGCTAGCTTTGAAGTCCCTGACTTGGGGTTTAGAATCTGCCTGGGAAGGAAACAAGGGGACATGACTGTCTTGTCTTCCATGAGCATTTATGAGAACGATGGGACACATGCGTGTCTGCCTGAGCGCAGACATCCCTGTAGGATGCTGGGGACACTGGTAACTGTCGTTCCTGGGTAGAGGAGGTGGGTGGGGACAGAGGTGGGAGGGAGACAGAAATGTCGCTAGTTGGTTTTGTTCCTTTTATTTTTTGAGACACGGCCTTGCTCTGTAGCCCAGCCTGGAGTGCAGGGGTGCAGTCATAGCTCACTGCAGCCTCCAGCTCCTGGGTTCAAGCTATCCTTTTGCCTCAGTCTCCTGAAGGTATGTGCCATCATGCCCAGCTAATTTTTTTTTTTTTTTTGAGACGGAGTTTCGCTCTTGTTACCCAGGCTGGAGTGCAGTGGCGTGATTTCAGCTCACTGCAACTTCCGTCTCCCGGGTTCAAGCAATTCTCCTGCCTCAGCCTCCCCAGTAGCCGGGACTATGGGCGTGTGCCACCACGCCCAGCTAATTTTTTTTTTGTATTTTTAGCAGAGACGGGCTTTCACCGTGTTGAGCAGGATGGTCTTGATCTCTTGACCTTGTGATCCACCTGCCTCAGCCTCCCAAAGTGCTGGGATTATAGGCGTGAGCCACCACGCCCAGCCACGCCCAGCTGATTTTTAAATTAGATTAATTTTTTATTTTTAGTTTTAAAAAATTTTCTTTTTTCCAAAATCTTATTTACACTGAAGAACCAGATTTTTAAATTTTTTGTAGAGATGGGGGTCTCTCATCTCCAGGCTGGTCTCAAACTCTTGGCCTCAAGTGATCCTCCTGCTTTGGCCTTCCAAAGTGCTGGGATACAGGCATGGGATTATCCCCACACCTGGCCTCAAAGTTTCACGTGTCTATGAATCACCAGGGCTCTGACCCAGAGGCCTGAGACTGTATTTTTTTTTTTTTTTTTGAGACGGAGTTTCGCTCTTGTTACCCAGGCTGGAGTGCAATGGTGCGATCTCGGCTCACTGCAACCTCCGCCTCCTGGGCTCAGGGAATTCTCCTGCCTCAGCCTCCTGAGTAGCTGGGATTACAGGCACGCGCCACCATGCCCAGCTAGTTTTTTGTATTTTCAGTAGAGACGGGGTTTCACCATGTTGACCAGGATGGTCTCGAACTCTTGACCTCGTGATCCACCTGCCTCAGCCTCCCAAAGTGCTGGGATTACAGGCGTGAGCCACCGCGCCTGGCGAGACTGTATTTTAACAAGCTCCCAGCTGATGCCAGTGCTGCCTGGATGAGGCATTTTACATTTGGGAAACAAAAATCTTCCAGGTGCTGGCCAGGCATGGCGGCTCACACTTGTAATCCCAACACTTTGGGAGGCTGAGGCGAGAGGATCACTTGGGGCCAGGAGTTCGAGACCAGCCTGGCCAACATGGTGGAAGCCCCTCTCTACTAAAAATACAAAAATTAGCCGGGCGTGGTGGCAGGTGCCTGTAATCCCAGCTACTTGGGAGGCTGAGGCAGGAGAATCACTTAAACCTGGGAGGCGGAGGTTGCAGTGAGCCGAGATCGCACCGCTGCACTCCAGCCTGGGCGACAGAGTGAGACCTGTCTCAAAAAAAAAAAAAAAGGTGTCTTTTTTTTTTTAACAGTCAAATAATGTATTTTATTATTTTTAAAAATACTTTTTAAAACTTCTATGTTAGGTCCAGGGGTACATGTGTAGGTTTGTTATATAGGTAAATTGCATGTCACAGAGGTCTGGTGTCACTGACTCAAATAAAAAAATAAATAAATGTCTTCCTATCAGCACCAGGAACGTTGCACCACAAATGTATCTTAACTTGTCCTCAGGGTGACTAAATAAGCTGCAAGCCAAAGGACACTTAAAGATACATTTGTTGGCCGGGCGTAGTGGCTCACGCCTATAATCCCAGCACTTTGGGAGGCCGAGGCGGGCGGATCACGAGGTCGAGAGATCGAGACCATCCTGGCCAACATGGTGAAACCTGTCTCTACTAAAAATACAAAAATTAGCCAGGCGTGGTGGCACACACCTGTAGTCCCAACTACTCAGGAGGCTGAGGCAGGAGAATTGCTTGAACCCTGGAGGCGGAGGTTGCAGTGAGCCGAGATATTGTGCCATTGCACTCCGGCCTGGCACCTGGCAACGGAGCGAGACTCTGTCTCAAAAAAAAAAAAAAAAAAAAAAAAAAAGAAAAGAAAAAAAGATACATTTGTTGAGGTAAAGATATATTTGTCAAGGCAGGTGGATCACCAGAGATCAGGAGTTGGAGACCAGCGTGACCAACATGCTGAAACCCTGTCTCTACTAAAAATACAAAATTAGCCGGGAGTGGTGGTGGGTACTTGTAATCCCAGCTACTCAGGAGGCTGAGGCAGGAGAATCACTTGAACCCAGGAGGCGTAGGTTGCGGTGAGCTGAGATCACACTACTGCACTCCAGTCTGGGGGACAGAATGAGTGAGACTCCATCTTAAAAAAAAAAAAAAATCTTCCAGGTGCTGCTGCTGCTGGGCCTTGCACCATGTTTTGCCTCTCATGGATTGACCGTGGCTCAGACCTGCACCATCAGCTGCTTCTGGAATTTGCTAGAAATGCTGGCTTTCAGGCCCCACCCCAGGCGACTGCCTTGGAATCTGTATTGTGCAAGATGCCCTGAGCTGGCAAGGGACATTGCCACGGGGTGTGAGCGCTGGGCCAGGGCACTCCCTGTCATGGCTGGCGCTGTGTTCTCACCAGCTAATAGCGTAGGAGATGTGCTTTTAACAACTGGCTTTCCCCGTTTTCTCACCGCTGCATAGCAAAGGGAGACGAATGATGAGCAAATGTTCCCCAATGAGCTCCGACCTTCCCGGATCAAAAGCCCTGGTCATGCGGGTGATGTTGCATTTTTTCCCGCTGGGTTGGCTGCCACTTTGATCACCTTGGAGAGGGCTCCTGTGCCCTGGAGATGGCAGTGCAGGACGGGAATTGAACAGAAAACCCGCAGCGGCTTCTCCCTGGCTTCATGCCATCAGTCCTGCTGTAATCGTCTGAGCTGGCCTGTTGTTCTCTGGGGCTCCTGCTTCGAGCTGTAGCTCTTCGAATACGTCCAAGGCACCAGCCCCAGCTGCGCTGTCCTGAGCAGCTCTCAACAGCACAACGCAGGACGTGGTTGGGAGGCTGGCATGTATCCGCTAGAGTGGGAGAATATTCCTTTAATTATCCCACCCACATTTATTGATCACCTACTGTGTGACAGGCAGCCTGCTGAATGCTAGACACAAGGGTTCCATGCAAAGAAAACTAGAAAACAAACAGCGATTAAGCATCACCCTAATGTATTACACGTGAACTGTGAAATGCTGCATGGGGGAGCTGAGAACAGACCTAAGAAGGGCTTTGACCTTGTCTGGAGGCGAGATCCTAGCGGACAGCAGCAAGGAGTGGGCAGGAAGCGTGCTTAGTGGCTTTAAAGTGACAACACACCTATGCATGTTTGCACAAAGCACAGAGTTCTTGGGCTGGGTGCGGTGGCTCATGCCTGTCATTCTAACACTTCGGGAGATTGAGGCGGGAGGATTGCTTGAGGCTGGGAGCTTGGGACCAGGCTGGTAACATGGCAAGACCCGGTCTTTAGCAAAAATACAAAAATTAGCTGGGTGCAGTGGTGGGCACCTGTAGGCCCAGCTACTTCGGATGCTGAAGCAGGAGGATGGAGTGAGCCCACAGGAAGTGGAGGTGGCAGTGAGCCGTGATTGCACCACTGCACTCCAGCCTGAGTAACAGAGTGAGACTCTGTCTAAAAAAAAGGGGGAGGGGTTTTTGATAGTTTCCCCTTCTCCCTGGTAATAGACTAGGCTTAGGCAGTCAAAGCTGGAATTTATAGGCCAGGTATGGTGGCTCATGCCTGTAATCCTAGCACTTTGGGAGGCCGAGGTGGGTGGATCACCTATGGTCAGGAGTTCGAGACCAGCCTGGCCAACATGGTGAAACCCTGTCTCTACTAAAAATACAAAAGTTAGCCAGGCATGGTGGTGCATACCTGTAATCCCAGCTACTCAGGAGGCTGAGGCAGGAGAATTGCTTGAACCTAGGAGGTGGAGGTTGCAGTGAGCCAAGACTGTGCCATTGCACTCCAGCCTGGGCAACAGAGTGAGACTCCATCTCAAAAAAAAATTGTTGAGGTTTGTTCTGCGACACAGGTCAGGATATGGCCTATTTTGGTGGGTTCTGTATTTGTGTCACCATGTGACCTGGTGGGGGCTTCCTCTCCTCTCTGTGCCCGACTGAGCTCCCCCAAACCGTGATGGGGGATGAATCACCTGAGTGGGGGTGAGTATTGAAATAAATAAATGCCTGCAAAAGACTCAGCATAGCACATAGTGAATCTTCAACAAATGTTGGGTGTGATGACGATCAGCTTCATGAACAGATCACAGAGGGCCTTGAATGGCCCACATTTCAAAACCTATGCCCAGGTGGGGGTGGAAGACCTGGGTCCTCAGAGCTTCATCTACTGTTGGCGGTGGTAGAAGCATGATCATGGGTAAGAACCTGGTTGCCCCTGGCCTGGGAGGAGGGTCGAGGGGAAGGAACAGGCTGGCTGGGAGGGGAGCCCTGTGAAGGGGCCCCTGGCAGCAGCAGCAGCTTGCTGATGTACCAGTGAAAATTGGCATGGAATTGTGCAAGACAGATGCCCATTCAAAGCCAGCAGATGTGAGCACCCTGACCTGGTGTCGTGGAAGTGGATCACCATTTATCAGATTCCAGGTATGAATTTTTTTCTCACCACAGAATGGCATCTTCTCACCCTCCTTTCCCCTGAGGTCTCTCCCTCACATTGTAATTATATATTCTTTGGCTAATTTTCTTGTTTATTTTTTGAGACGGATTCTCACTCTGTTGCTAGGCTGGAGTGCAGTGGTGTGATCTTGGCTCACTACAGCTTCCGACTCCCTGGTTCAACTGATTCTCCTGCCTCAGCCTCAGGAGTAGCTGGGATTGCAGGCGACTGCCACCGTGCCCGGCTATTATTATTAATTTTTTGCATTTTTAGTAGAGACAGGGTTTCACTATGTTGGTCAGGATGGTCTCAATCTCCTGACCTCGTTATCCGCCCACTTTGGCCTCCCAAAGTGCTGGGATTACAGGCGTGAGCCCCTGTGCTCGGGTCTTTGGCTTATTTACCCATTAAAAAATATTATAGACTTGGCACAGTGGCTCACAGCTGTAATCCCAGCACTCTTGGAGGTGGAGGCGGGCAGATCTCCTGAGGTCGGGAGTTCAAGACCAGCCTGACCAACATGGACAAACCTGATCTCTACTAAAAATACAAAATTAGCCAGATGTGGTGGCAGGTGCCTGTAATCCCAGTTACTTGGGAGGCTGAGGCAGGAGAATTGCTTGAACCCAGGCAACAAGAGCAAAACTCCATCTCAAAAAAAAAATTATGTATATATAATAGAGACAGGGTCTCAGTACACTGCCCAGGCTGGTCTCCAACTCTTGGGCTCAAGTGATCCTCCTGCCTTAGTCTCCCAAAGTGCTGGGATTATAGGTGTAAGCCACTGCACCCAGCCTATTTGCCTATTTATTTTATTTTATTTTTGAGACAAGGTTTTGCTCTGTCACCCAGGTTGGAGTGTAGTGACACAATCTCGGCTCACTGCAGCCTCTGCCTCCCAGGTTCAAGTGCTTCTCCTGACTCAGCTTCCCAAGTAGCTGAGATTACAGGCGTGTGCCACCACACCCGGCTAATTTTTAAAATTTTTAGTAGAGAGTTTCACCATGTTGCTCAGGCTGGTCTTAAACTTGTGGTCTCAAGTAATCTGCCTGCCTCGGCCTCCCAAAGTGCTAGGATTACAGGTGTGAGCCACTGCGCCCGGCCCTATTTGCCCATTGTAAATATCTATTTATCATCCATCTCTGCCCTGGATAGTAAACGCTGCCGAGAAGGCAGGGGTTGTGTCTCTTGTATACCCACACCCTGCAGGGTACTTGGCATCTGATAGATGCTCAGTAGTGATTTGGCTTTGTGGTGGTCAATCCAAACACTCAATGTACACAGCATGTCCTTTTTTAAGCCCCACAAACTCCAAGAAGTAGGTAGAATCTACCCCTTTTACAGATGAAGAATGAGGCTGAAGGAGAGGTGGAGTCGCTTGTCTTAATGTACACACCTGGACAGCGTGGTTGGGTATGGGAACTCCGGTGTCACTGGCTGCAAAGACCCTGTGTCTCCCATAAAACCAAACTGCCTTCAGCCTAAGAGGATGGGCTCTGGGGTAGACACACTGGCTTTGCAAAGATGGCAGACTTTTGGGTGACAGTGTCCAAAGGACGCTTGCAGACTGGAAGGATCTTGGATTTGGGAAGGACAGTGAAGGACACCACTAAGTTCCTTCATCCAGGGCTGGGCATTTCTTCATCTTCATGGGAGGTGGTTGATCGTCTGGGACCTGCAGAAATGCACGCAGTGGCAGCAGTTTCCCATCACAAAAGACAAACCAGCTCTTTTTCCCAAGAGGTTTCATTAAGTTCTCCATCCTCAGCCAACATCTGTTTCCCTGGTCAAGAAAATGATAAACAGGACAGAGCCAAAATGAGAAGTGTGAGGTCTCAAGACCTTTCTCTGGATTAATACAGCTCATTAATCAAAACTGCGTGTGCAGTGGGTCATTCTTCTACATCTGAAGAATGCCACACTCACTCCACTACCCTCCAGCCCATATTGGTCTAACTCACCCGTGGGATTGTCATGAGACCTTTGCCAAATGTCTGGCTGAAACCCCGACATGCAATCTCTTTAGTCTTCCCTTCTCCAGAAGGAAAATCAGCTTCCTTTCCTTCGAATGTTCCTGGTGGGCCCTGGCTGTCTCCTAAGGACCACCCTTCCGTGCCTTGTTCCCCTAGGATTTGCAAGAGTTTAGAATTTTTGCCTTGCCATAAGACGTAGAGTTCTGAGGCTTCCAGAGTCTGCCCTTCTCTGCTTTTTTTTTTTGCAAAGTGGGACATCTGTTCATCTCTCCTCTGCTTGCACCTTTCTATTCCTTGGGGCTTTCTGAGGATGCAGACCACATCTGTCACTCCCTGTCCTGTTTGTGGCAGTGGCTCTGGAGCCTGACAAAGCAGAAATGCTCAGGAGCTATTTGGATGAGAACTGAATGAACTTGAATTCTGCAGCTGCGTCCACAAGTTCTGCCATGTCTGCTATCATCTTGATTTCTCTTAACCTAACCTGTCTCCTCCTTTAATTATTCTTAAAAAAATATTCTTTTTATTTCCTTTTTTAAAGATGGGGTCTTACTATATTGCCCAGGCTGGAGTGCAGTGGCTATTCACAGGTGCGATCCCACTACTGATCAGCATGGGAGTTTTGATCTACTCCGTTTCTGACCTGGGCTGGTTCACCCCTTCTTAGGCAACCTAGTGGTCCCCCGATCCCCGGGAGGTCACCATATTGATGCCGAACTTAGTTCGGACACCTGATTGGCATAGTGCACTACAGCCCAGAACTCCTGGCTCAAGTGATCCTCCAGCCTCAGCCTCCCTAGTAGCTGGGACTACAGGCATGCACCACCATGCCCGGCAAAAAAAAATATATATATTCTTTTTGTTAACTATAAAAGTAACATGGGCCGGGCGCGGTGGCTCAAGCCTGTAATCCCAGCACTTTGGGAGGCCGAGGAGGGTGGATCACGAGGTCAAGAGATCAAGACCATCCTGGTCAACATGGTGAAACCCCGTCTCTACTAAAAATACAAAAAATTAGCTGGGCATGGTGGTGCATGCCTGTAATCCCAGCTACTCAGGAGGCTGAGGCAGGAGAATTGCCTGAACCCGGGAGGCGGAGGTTGCGGTGAGCTGAGATCGCGCCATTGCACTCCAGCCTGGGTAACAAGAGCGAAACTCTGTCTCAATTTATAAAAAAAAAAAAAAAAAAAAAAAAGTAACATGTTCCTATCAAGAATCCTAAAAATAATCAAACAAAAATAATCCATAATTTCATTGTTCAAAGGTAATGATGACCAGTGAGCAGTCTTCCTGAATTTTAATTAATTAGTTAAGTGATTAATTTTTTAAGATGGTGCTTCACTATGTTACACAGGCTGGTTTTGGACTCCCAGGCTCAAGCGATCCTCCCACCTAATCCTCCTGAGTAGCTGTGGTTACAAGTGCATGCCACCACACCTGGCTTCTTCCTGAGTTTTGGACTCAAGATTTTCAACACCCTGGGCTGGGCCTGGTGGCTCATGCCTGTACCCCCAGCCCTTTGGGAGGCCGAAGCGGGAGGATCGCTTGAGGCCAGGTGTTCGAGACCAGTCTGGGCAACCTAGTGAGATCCTGTCTGTACAAAAAATAAACACAATTATCAGGTGTGGTGGTGCGTCCCTGTGGTCCCAGCGACTCGATAGGCTGAGATGGGAGGATCTCTTGAGCCTGCCGGGTAGAGGTTGCAGTGAGCCAAGATGGCGCCACTGCACTCTAGCCTGGGCAAATGAGCAAGACCCTGTCTTAAAAAAAGAAGAAAAATTCCAGCAACCTGCAGAACATTTCTACTAGAGTATCTCTGAAACATCTCAAGCTGTATCTGACCCCAGTCAACCTCACCCTCCTCTCCCTGCATACCACTTCTGAGTTTCCTGGATTGAGTAATAGCATCACCGTTCACCAAATCACCCAAGACAGAAATCTTGCATTACCTTCCATTCGACCCCCACCATCCAATTATTCCTCAGGACCTGCCCAGTCCAGCTCCCTGAAATGTGGTTTCCTCTCATTACCCTCACTTACCGGTCCTCTGAGGCAGGCCCTTATCGCTCATCTGCCTTATTGCGACAACATTCTTACTGGTCTCCTAACCTTTAATCTCTCCTGCTGGAACCATCTAATCTCTACATTGTTGCTGAGATAAGATCATGTTTATCCTTCTGCTCAAAAACCTTCAACAGTACTGTCACGGAAAAATTCAGCATGACACTCAACGCTCTACATCATTTGTTCTAAACCTCTGTTCTCTATGCTCATCTCTTACTCAAATGCTGCCTCCTGCAGGAAGCCTACTCTAATTCTGATGAATTGACAACCCCGGTCTCTGTTCTCCCATGGTGCTTGGGTAGGTTATCTTGAACCGTTCTTACCAATCCTTTTTTGGTTTGAGGCGTGTATATCTTGCTCCCTCTCTAGACGGGGGTCTTGTTGATGTCAGGGACTGTTTCACTTCTCTTTGTGTGACCTGAGAAAACCACATAATTGTCCAGGTCGATTTTAGTATAGAATCTATTTGGACATGGAAACTCTCTCTCTCTCTCTCTCTTTTTTTTTTTTTCGAGACGGAGTTTCGCTCTTGTTACCCAGGCTGGAGTGCAATGGCGCGATCTCGGCTCACCGCAACCTCCGTCTCCTGGGTTCGGGCAATTCTCCTGCCTCAGCCTCCTGAGTAGCTGGGATTACAGGCACGCACCACCATGCCCAGCTAATTTTTTGTATTTTTAGTAGAGACGGGGTTTCACCATGTTGACCAGGATGGTCTTGATCTCTTGACCTAGTGATCCACCCGCCTCGGCCTCCCAAAGTGCTGGGATTACAGGCTTGAGCCACCACGCCCGACCCTCTCTCTCTTTTTTTTAAGAGATGTGGGCCGGTCGCAGTGGCTCACCTCCTGTAATGCCAGCACTTTGAGAGGCTGAGGTGGCCAGATCACCTGAGGTCAGGAGTTTGAGACCAGCTCAGCCAACATGGAGCAATCTGGTCTCTACTAAAAATACGAAAATCAGCCAGGCGTGGTGGGGCATGCCTATGATCACAGCTACTTGGGAGGCTGAGGAAGGAGAATTGCTTGAACCTGGGAGGTGGAGGCTGTAATGAGCTGAGATGGCACCACTGCACACCAGTCTGGGTGACAGAGCAAGACTCTATCTCAATCAATCAATCAATCACCCTGGCTAAAGTGCAGTGGTGCGATCATAGCTCACTGCAGCCTTGACCTCCTGGGCTCAAATGATCCTTGCATCTCAGCCTCTGGGAGTAGCTGGGACTACAGGTGCACACCACCATGCCTGGCTGATTTAAAATTTTTGGTAGAGACAGGGTTTAGATATCTTACCCAGGATGGTCTCAAACTCCTGTCCTCAAGTTAGCCTCCCACCTTGGCCTCCCAAAGTGTTAGGATTGCAGGTATGAGCCACTGTGTCCAGCCTCAAACTCTTTTAAAGCACAAATATGCTTGCCTATCTGGAGCTTCAGTTTTCTTTTTAAAAAGAAGTTTAAGGCCAGTCGCTGTGGCTCAACCTGTAATCTTGGCGCTCTGGGAGGCCGAGGTGGGCAGATCACGAGGTCAGGAGTTTGAGACCAGGCTGGCCAGCATGGTGAAACCCTGTCTCTATTAAAAATACAAAAAATTACCTGGGTGTGGTGGCAGGTGTCTGTAATCCCAGCTATTTAGGAGTCTGAGATAGGAGAATTGCTTGAACCCGGGAGGCGGAGGTTGTACGGAGCTATAGCACTCCAGCCTGCGCAGCAGAGTGAGACTCTGTCTTTAAAAAAAAAAGTTTAAAATTAATTAGAATGGATGTTATGTTTTCTTTGTTCCCCAGTTCTCCATTCCCCTTGGTTTCTTCTTGAGGATGTGTCCATCCCTTTCCTGCTGGATATTGTCCAGCGGTGTAGGGTTGAGGTTTGTAAGCAGGGCTCCCCTCCAGAAGCCAAATGGTGTCATGTGAGCCAAGGTAGACCCAATCGGTTGCTCTTCCTCTAGAAACTGAATCAGTGGCAAAAAAAACCAAAGATTCTAAAAGTCAGTGGGGTTTCTCCTGCCTTCCTTCCCCAGTCCCTCTTGTAGGGTCCTTGTCTTAGGATGTGTCAAAATTAGGGCTTTCTCCCTAGAGTAGTCCATTCTCACACTACAAAGACATACCCAATACTGGGTAATTTATTAGGTTGG
The DNA here is from genome assembly GCF_009761245.1 of Sapajus apella. Lineage (NCBI taxonomy): Eukaryota > Metazoa > Chordata > Mammalia > Primates > Cebidae > Sapajus > Sapajus apella. Next base: position 5,052,994 of record NW_022437050.1, on the reverse strand, counting down.
TGCAAAAGTGTGTTTTTTGCCATTGTAAGTGGCAATTTACTTATAATGGCAAAAACCACAATTCCGTTTGCACCAACCTAATATAAAGGAAAGAGCTTTAATGGAGTCACAGTTCTGCATGGCTGGGGAGGCCTCAGGAAATTTACAGTCATGGCGGAAGGGGAAGAGGAAGCAAGGACCTTCTTCACATGGCGGCAGGAGGGAGAGGAGTGAAAGCGCAGGGAAAACTGCTATTTATAAAGTCATTGAATCTCGTCAGAACTCACTCATAGTCACAAGAACAGCACAGGGAACCACCCCCATGATCCAGGAGCCTCCTACTAGGTCCCTCTCTTCCTCAGCACCTGGAGATCACAATCCAAGAGGAGATTTGGGTGGGACGCAGAGCCAAACCGTATCACTCCCCTTGTGGGGTCAGAGCACACTTAAATTTTGAAAATTACAATGAGAGGGAAATCCTAGGACTTCAAAGGGCTTTCCTGCCCTTTTATTCCCTCACAAACACTGCAGGAGTCCCCTCTTATCTGTGGGGATTATGCACCAGGAACCCCAGTGGATGCCTGAAACCTCAGATAGCACCAAACCCTAATACACTATGTTTTATCCTATGTGTACATTCCAATGATAAAGCTTCATTTCTAAACTAGGCATAGTAAGAGATTAACAACAACTAAAAATAAAATAGAACAATTATAACAATGCGCTGTAATGAAAGCTAAGTGAATGTGAATGTGGTCTCTCTTTGAATATCTTTTTTTTTGAGATGGAGTCTCACTTTATCTCCCAGGCTGGAGTGCATTGGCGTGCCCTCAGCTCACTGCAACCTCTACCTCCTGGGTTCAAGTGATTCTTGTGCCTCAGCCTCCCAAGCAGCTGGGATTACTGTGTATGCCATCATGCCCAGCTGATTTTTGTATTTTTAGTGGAGACAGGATTTCTCCATGTTGGCCAGGCCGATCTTGAACTCCTGGCAATCCACCTACCTCAGCCTCCCAAAGTGCTGGGATTACAGGCGTGAGCCAATGTGCTCAACCTGCTCAATATCGTATTATATTGTACTAACCCTTCTCGTGATCTGTCGATCTGAAAACCGAGATGGCTACTGAGTGACAACAGGTGGGTAACATGCACAGGGTGGGTTCCCTGGACAAAGGTATCTGTGTCCCAAGTGGGATGGGGCAGGGTGTTATAAGACTTAATTATGCTGCTCAGAACAGGATGCCATTTAAAACTTATGACTGATTGTTTCTGGAATTTTCCATGTCATATTTTTGGGTCATAGCTGACCATGGCTAACTGAAATTGGAGAAAGCAAAACCCTGGACAAGGGGGAACAACAGTATATTAAGCTGTATGCAGATATTCCCTGCAGTGCTTCTGGTTGTCTGCTGAGATGGGCCCTGTTGCTTGTCTAGCCTGGCAAGTCTTATCTGATGTGGGCATAAGAGGTCGCCCACCATCTCCAGATTAGCATGGTGGAGAAAGCCTTCCTGACTGGAGAGATGGTGGAAACATCTATTCGTAACTCTAGTTTTATTTGCGACATTGAGTGGGTACCATTCTCTCTGGAAATATCATAACAATAAACAGGCAAAATTGGCTGGGCACAGTGGCTCACACCTGTAATCCCTGCCTTAGGAGGCCGAGGCAGGCAGATCACCTGAGGTTGGGAGTTTGAGACTGGCCTGATCAACATGGTGAAACCCCATCTTTACTAAAAATACAAACTTAGCTGGGTGTGGTGGTGCATGCCTGTAATCCCAGCTACTTTGGAGGCTGAGGCAGGAGAATCGCTTGAACCTGGGAGGTAGAGGTTGCAGTGAGCGGAGATCGCACCACTGCACTCCAGCCTGGCCAACAAGAGTGAAACACTGTCTCAAAACAAAAAAACAACAACAAAAAAGAACAAAAAAGTTACCCTGGCGTGGTGGCAGGCTCCTGTGATTCAGCTACTCGGGAGGCTGAGGCATGAGAATGGCTTGAACCCCGGAGGCAGAGGTTGCAGTGAGCTGAGATGGTGCCACTGCACTACAGCCTGGGTGACAGTGAGACTCTCTAAAAGTAACTAACTAACTAAATAAAATAAACAAGCAAAATCTCCAAAGAGGGGCTTTTATTTATTTTTAGTTATTTCTAAAATCTAAAAATGTAGTGATAGGGTCTTGCTATGTTTCACAGACTGGTCTCAATCTCCTGAGCTCAAGCCATCCTCAAGCCTGGCCTCCCAAAGTGCTCAGATGAACAGGCATGAGTCACTGTGCCTGGGCCAGAGAGGGACTTTTAGAAGGAAAATGTACAGACCTGTACGGTCTCTTTTCTTGTCCCAACCCGACACTTGGCTTCCAGGAAAGGGTGTGGCTTCCTCCTGCCTGCCAGTGACTCTTTATATTCCCAGCTGCTCCTGCAAGGAGGGGACTTGCCTTGTGACAATGATGGGGCCACCGGTACCTTCCTGGATATGGTTCTGGCTTCTTCACCCTCGGGATGCCTTTGTTCTTGTTCCTGTTTCAGCCTGGTTCTCCAGATTCTCACTGGTCTCTTGAGACCTGGTTGGGGACTGAGGGATGAGTTTCCAACTAGCAGAAAAAGAGTGGCTTAAATATCAGAAGTGGGCAGCTCAGCCCAGGTCTGGTCTCTGGCTCTGTGGAGTCACCGTGTCCCAGGCTCTCCTTTTCTGTCCCCTCCATCCTCCTGCATTCTCCGGGCGTCCATCCTTAGCATCACCTCATGGGTCTCAACTGCTGCTGTAGCACCAGCCATCACATCCACATTCCACGGTGGGTGGATCACCTGAGGTCAGGAGTTCGAGACCAGCCTGGCCAACATGGTTAAACCTTGTTTCTACTAAAAATACAAAAATTAGTCAGACATGGTGACAGGTGCCTGTACCCCAGCTACTTGGGAGGCTGAGACAGGAGAATTGCTTGAACCTTGGAGGTGGAGGTTGCAGTGAGCTGAGATCTCGCCACTGCACTCCAGCCTGGTCAAGGAAGAGTGAAACTCCACCCCCGCCCTCCAAAAAAAGAGCAGTCAGCCACTTAAAAAAAATCTTTCCCAGAGTTCCAACCCAGTGACTTCCACTTGTGTCTTATTTTTCATCACAACGATGCATTGCCTGCCCAGAGTGCCATGATCACACCACTGCACTAAGCCTGGGTAATGGAGTGAGACCCTGTTTCTAAAACAACAACAACACACACACTCTTTATTTTGAAATAATTCTTTTTATAGGAAATTGAAGAAAAAAAGTACAGAGAAGTCCCATGGACTTGTCATTCTGTTTCCCTCAGTGATAACATTTTGCATATCTGTAATATAATATCAAAACCAGGAAATGGACATTGGTACAATCCACAGCCCTAATAGCAGTGATATACATACATTGGTGTGTGTGTGTGTGTGTGTGTGTGTGTGTGTGTGTGTGTGTCTATGTGGGTTCAGACAGGGTATTCTTCTGTTGCCCAGGCTGGAGTTCAGTGGTGAGATTGTAGCTCACTGCAGCCTCAATCGCCTGGGCTCAAGCGATCCTCCCGCCTCATCCTCCTGAGGAGCTGAGACTCCAGGCATGCACCACCATGCCTGGTGATTTTCTAATTTTTTTGTAGAGATGGAGTCTCACTATGTTGCTCAGGCTGGTCTTGAACTCCTGGCCTCCCACCTTTGCCTCTCAGTATGCTGGATTATGGGCATGAACCACCATGCCTGACTGTGTGTGTGTTTGTGTGTATGAAGTAATTTTATCACCTATGCAGATTTGTGTGACAGCCACAACAATCAAGATACAGAACGGTTCCATCACTATCCCTTACAGTCCCACCCACTCACCCCAGTTCCTAATCCCTGGCAACCACTAATCTGTTCTTCATCTCTGTAAGGTTATCATTTACATTTAAAGAATGTTTTATAAATGGATTCCTATAGTATGTAACCTTTTGGGATTAGCTTTTTTTCCTCACTCAGCATAACTCTCTTGAGATCCATCAAAGTTATTATGTATATCTATGGTTTGTTCCCTTTTATTAATTAGAAGTGTTTGGGTTGGGGATGTTACACTTTCATTGAAGGGCAAGGGGTTTATATCAGATCAGTCTCCCGTTCCTGTGGAGAAACACTCTAGACTGGGTAATTTATAAAGGAAAGAGGTTTAGTTGACTCACAGTTCCAAATGGCAGGGGAGGCCTCAGGAAACTTATAATCATGGCTGACGGCAAAGGAGAAGCAGATGCCTTCTTCACAGGGTGGCAGGCCGGAGTGAGAGCAAGCAGGGGAAATGCCAGATGCTTATAAGACCATCAGATCTCGTGAGACTCACTCACGATCAGGAGAACAGCCTGGGGGAAACCTCCCCATCATCCAATTACCTCCACCTGGTCCTGCCCTTGACACATGGGGATTACGGGGCCCATGGGGATTGCAATTCAGGGTTGTTTCCAGTTTTTGGTTATTATAAATTAAGCAGCTCTGAACAACTGTGTATAGGTTTTTGTGTGACCATAACTTTCCATTTTCTCTCATTTAAATGCCCGGGAGTGCAATTGCTAGGTTGTATGATACGTACACGTTTAGTTTTTGAAGAAACAGCCAAACTATTTTCAGACTAGCTGTACCAGTTTACTTTCTCACCAGCACCATATGAGTGTTCTAGTTTCCCTATATCCTCACCAGCATTTTGTGTTGTTACTATTTTTATTTTTTAAATTTAGCTGTTCTGAAAGTGTCTTGTGATATCTCTCTGTGGTTTTAATTGACCTCTCTCCAGTGGCTAATGATATTTAATATCTTTTCATGTGCTTATTTTCCATCTGCGTATCTTTTTCAGTGAAATGTTTCTTCATTTCTTTTTTTTTTTTTTTTTCTTTTTGAGACACAGTCTTGCTCTGTAGCCCAGGCTGGCGTGCAATGGCATGATTTTGGCTCACAGCAACTTCTGCCTCCCAGGCTCACGAGATTCTCCTGCCTCAGCCTCATGAGTAGCTGGGATTACAGGCACTGCCATCATGCCCGGCTTAATTTTTGTAGAGATGGAGGTTTCACCGTGTTGGCCAGGCTGGTCTTGAACTCCTGTCTTCAGGTGATCTGCCTGCGTTGACCTCCCAAAGTGCTGAGATTACAGGCATGAGCCACGGCTCCCGGCCATGTGTCTTCATTTCTTTCTTTCTTTCTTTTTTTTTTTTTTTTTTTTTAAAGATGGGGTTTCACCATGATGGCCAGGCTGGTTTTGAACTCCTGACCTCAGGTGATCCACCCACCTCAGCCTCCCAAAGTGCTAGGATTACAGCCGTGAGCCACTGCACCTGGCTGTGTCTTCATTTCTTTTGCCCATTTTCTAATTAGATTGTTTTTTTATTGTTGATTTTTGAAGAGCTCCTTTTTTAAAAAAATATACTGTAAATACAAGTCCATTGGGGCGTATGTGGTTTGCAAACATTTTCTCCCAGTCTGTGGCTTGGCTTTTCATCCTCTTAAACAGGGTCTCTCTCTCTCTCTTTTTTTTTTTTGAAAATCAAGATGCAATTTACATACCACAAATTCACCCTTTTAAAGTGTACCATTCAGTAGTTTTTAGTATATTTACAAAATTGTGCTGTCACTGCTGTTTAATTCCAGAACATCTTTTATTATCCTAAAAATAATTCCACGCCCATAAGCAATCACTCCCCATTCTTCCCTTCCCTCCGGCCCCTACAATCTACTTTTCGTCTCTATGGATTTGCCTGTTCAGGCTATTTCATATAAGTGAAATTGTACAATATGTGGCCTTTTGTGTCTCACATCTTTCATTTAGCATAAAGTTTTAGCTTGATCTGTGCTGTAGCATGTACCAGAATTTCATTCCCTTCCTTCCCTCCTTCCTTTCTTCCTTCCCTTCTTTCTTCCTTCCTCTTCTTTCCTTCCTTCCTTCCTTTCTTTCCTTCCTTCTTTCTTTCTTTTCTTTTGTTCCTTCCTTCTTTCCATCCTTCTCTCTTTCTTTCTCTTTCTCCTTCCGTCCTTCCTTCCTTCCTTCTTCTTCCTTCCTTTCTTTTTTTTTTTATTAGAAAAGCACAGAGTTTTATTATTCTCAATGCCAATGGCGGCGGTCTTTGTAGGACATGGGAGTGAGTTCCATCAATGGATAGGTGGCCCCCGCCTGCTGGCAGTGAGCGGGTGCTGCAGGACCACGATGGCCCAGTTCCCACACAGGAACATCTTGGCGATGTAGCAGTCTTTATCAACTGGCTTGGACTTCTTCTTGTCCCTGCCGCTCTTGGGTACCTCAGTTCGCATCTCCTTCTCGTTCTCCAGCACCATGTTGCGGTGCCTATCGGAGACCTTCACAGGGTCCAGGAGTTTCTTATTGCTGTGGCAGTTGAGGAGCCCTTGGGTGTTGTTCTTGATTGACTGCGTGAGCGCAGAGAGTGGGCCCATGTTAAATTCCTCACCTTCACGCTTCTGCAGCTCCTCTGGGGTCACCTCACTCTTGGGCTTGTTGAGGAGGCTCGTGATGGTTACTATAGTCTTGGTTCACTCCCGTTTTCCCCGTTTTTTTTTTTTTTTTTTTTGACATGGAGTGTCCCTCTGTTGCCCAGGCTGGAGTGCGGTGGCATGATCTTGGCTCACTGCAACCTCCACCTCCCAAGTTCAAGTGATTCTCCTGCCTCAGCCTCCCAAGTAGCTGGGATTACAGGTACCCGCCACCACGCCCGGATAGTTTTTGTATTTTTAGTAGAGACAGGGTTTCACCATGTGGCCAGGATGGTCTCGATCTCCTGACCTCATGATCCACCCACTTCGGCCTCCCAAAGTGCTGGGATTGCAGGTGGGAGCCACCGCGCCCGGCCTCATTCCCTTTTATGACTGAACAACATTCATTTGTATAGGATACCACCGTTTATTTGTTTAGCCATTGTTAGAAGTTGACCTGGGTCTCCCACAAAAGCAAACTTTGCAGTCCTGGCCCCCCAGAACCTCTGACTGTGACCTCATTTCCACATGGAGTTGTTGCAGATGTGAACTGGTTAAGATGTGGTCACTCTAGAGGGGGGTGAGCCCTTAATCCGTCATGACTGATGTCCATACAAGAGGCATGGAGAAAAGAGACAAGAGGCTGTGTGACAAGAGAGGCAGAGGTTGGCGTGATGCAGCCAGGTGCCATGGCCGGAAGGTCCTCTCCTACAGGTTCAGGGTGGGCAGGGCCCTGCCACACCTGAACCTTGATTTTAAATGAGCTAATCTGAGTTCCTGGGGTCTTCCCCCAGTTTGAGGCAGAAGATAACTTTTTGTCTCCTGGAATCAAGTCAGTTATTCAGTATAGGCGTCTAGCCTCCAGAACTGTGAAGCCATGCATCTCTTTTTTTTTTTTTTTTTTTTTTTGAGAGAGTCTCATTCTGTTTTCTAGGCTGGAGTGCAGTGGTGCAATCATAGCTCACTGCAGCCTCTACCTTCTGGGCTCAAGCCATCCTCCATCTCAGCCACCAGAGTAGTTGCGACCACAGGTGTGTGCCACCATGCCCAGCTAATTACAATTTTTTTTTTTTTTCCTGTAGAGACAGGGCCTTGTTATGTTGCCTCGGCTGGTCTCGAACTCCTAGTCTCAAGTGATGTTGAAAATAGACTCTGGAAATAGATGCTCGGTGCCGCAAAGAAAAAGTAGCATTGAGATGAAGGATCTTTCAGCAATGCAATTTTTACTTCCTGGGCTGCAGGAAGGGTACCCTCACCAGCCCTCTTGCCACGAGAGTACAACAAACAAAGGAATACACACACGTTTATCCCTTATGTATTTGGGGTCATCCTTACTGCTGTGTCTGATATCCATTGGCTGGAGCCAGACCTCACAATCTAAACTAAAACCGGATTGGCTAATATCTTGATACTTTTCTAAACAGGTAAAAGCAATGGAGAGCTGGGACATGCTTTTTCTAAACAGGTAAAAGCAATGGAGAACTGGGACAGCACAGATATCTTGGTTAAAGTACAAGGACATAGAGTGTACTACGTGCCTGTAAGCATGGTATGACTAACAGCTACATAGGATAGGGCTTAACAAAGTTATTAGCTCACTTATTATTTAACAAGAAAGAAAACTTTAAAAAGAAACTTCTACTTCCCACAGGTGATCCTCCTGGTGGAGCCCTCAACAAGGCGCTGGGGTTACAGGTGAGCCACCATGCTCAGCTCCCTTTAGTAATAATATTATTGCTTTCATTATTTTTGAGACAGTCTCACTCTGTCACTCACGCTGAAGTGCAGTGGCCTGATTTTGGCTCACTGCAACCTCCACCTCCTGGGTGAAAGCGATTCTCCTACCTCAGCCTCCCAAGTAGCTGGGGCTACAAGCGTGTGCCACCATGCCCAGCTAATTTTTGTATTTTCAGTAGACATAGGGTCTCACCATACTGGTTAGGCTGATCTTAAACTTCTGACCTCAAGTGAACCCGCCTAGGCCTCCCAAAGTGCTGGCATTACAGGTGTGAGCCCTGCACCTGGCCTAACGTTATTGAACAATTCTCACTTTAGTCCTGAGAGGTTGGTGTTCTTGTGTCCATTGCGCAGATGGGGACATTTGGAGGGCACAGAGGGCCAGTGGCTTATCCCAGACCTTGAGTGGCAGAGCTCTCGGGGCTTTTTTTTTTGAGACAGTCTCACTGTCACCCAGGCTGGAGGGCAGTGGCGCGATCTCGGCTCACTGCAATTACTCCTCCCAGGTTCAAGCGATTCTCCTGCCTCAGCCTCTGGAGTAGCTGGGACTACAGGCACCCACCACCACAACCGGCTAATTTTTTTTATTTTTATTTTTACTAGAGACAGGGTTTCACCATGTTGACTGGGCTGGTCTCGAACTCCTGACCTCAGGTGATTCGCCAGTATTGGCTCCCAAAGTGCTGGGATTACAGGTGTGAGCCACGGTGCCCAGCTGCTCCCAGGTTTTTGAGCTCCCAGAGCTCCCACTTGCCGTACTGAATAGCAGACTTGATTCCAGGGGGGGAAAGTTATCTTCCACCTCAAACTGGGGGAAGACCACTGGAACTCAGATTAATTTATTTAAAATCAAGGTTCAGGCCGGGTGTGGTGGCTCATGCCTTGTAATTCCAGCAATTGGGGAGGCCAATGCCAGTGAATCACCTGAGGTCAGAAGTTTGAGACATCCTGGCCAACATAGTGAAACCTCGTCTCTACTAAAATACAAAAATTAGCCTAGTGTGGCAGTGTGCGCCTGTAATTCCAGCTACTTGGGAGGCTGAGACAGGAGGATACTTGAATCGCTTGAACACGGGAGGTGGAGATTGCAGTGAGATGAGATCATGCCGCTGCACTCCAGCCTGGGCAACAGAGTGAGACTCTGTCACAAAACAACAATAAAATGAAATGAAATGAAATGAAATAAAATCAAGGTTTGGTAACACATGGGTCAAGAAGATTTTTCTGGTTGGGTGTGGTGGCTCATGTCTATAATTCCAGAACTTCAGGAGGCCAAGACAGGTGAATAACTTGAGTCCAGGAGTTCAAGACCAGCCTGGGCAAGATGGTGAAACCTGGTCTCTACAAAAAAAAAAAAAAAAATTAGCCAGGCACGGTGGTACATGCCTGTGGTCCCACGCTACTGGGGCTGGGGGGCTGAGGTGGGAGGATCGCTTGAGCTTGGGAGGTCGAGGCTACAGTGAGCTATGATTGCACCACAGCACTCCAGCCTGGGCCACAGAGCAAGACTGTGTCTCAATAAATAAATAAATAAATAAACAAAAATAAAATAAAAATAATAAAAAAAAGGCTGTTCTGGGAACAGGCTTGTTGCCTGGTGGGTGCCGTCCTAATGCTGGCCATCCTGGACAGTGCGTCTCAAGTTCCAAGCCACGGATTTGGGCATGAGCCCTGGAGTGTAGCTCATGTCTGTCTGTGAACTGAACTGAAATAAAACATTGCAACCCGAGTCATAGCAAATCCTGGAAATGATGACGGGTGCTTGCAAACGTGTTGCAAGCCACTTGCTTGTGTTTGCAGAAACCTGATACACAGGCCGGTGTGTGGGAGGTGGGAGGTGGGAGGTGGGAGGTGGGAGGCCCGGGCCATTTGGGTTTCTTGTTTCTGAATCTGAGAAAGGCTAGAATCCATTTTCCCCTCGGTTTTAGGTTGGGTTCCACAGAAGCACGCCCTGTGGTGAGGAACTGTGTGCAAGTCATGTGGGAATGCTGTGGTCTGGGGAAGTCTGGAAGGGAGCAGGAGGAGGGGGACCTAGGAGCCGAGCCAGGGCAAGGTCCTCTGGCAAAATCCCCCTGGGGTGGCTTTGGCCCGATCTGCAGGAAGGCTCTGTAGTGTAAGTTCTGCCCCAGGGTCTGTCCAGACTCGGGCAAAGGGAGCTGGGCTTTCACATTCTGGAGTCCACCCGCCATTGGCTAAGAGCTGACTCTGGGAGGCGGGGAGGGGGGGAGGACAGGATCCCCAGGTACCTCTCAGTTTCTGCATGCATAGGCAGAGCAGCTCCACTGGAGCCAGGAGTGAGAGACAAAGCACCCGGGAGCAAGGGGAGGAGAAAAAGAGTCGTGAGGTCTGCAGGGAACACAGTCTGCAGGGAACACAGTCTGCATAGCCATTCTCACCAGCAGTTGTGGACAGCGAGTTTGCGGTAACCTCATGGCCTCTCCTGCCTGTTGTTCGGGACTCCTTGATGTCTCCATTTCTTAACTGGGGGGCTGGGGGGTGCTGCTCTTCTTTCTGGAATCATAAATCAACATTGTCAGGTGCCAACATGGTGATAAATTGTTGGATGATATGCTGATAACGCATAGCGTTTTCATTTCCTTGGAAAACCAGGGCCAAAGACACTTTCGAATTGCAAATGCCAGCCACGTTACAGGGGCAGCCGCAAGGAAGGATTTCTGGTCGGCAGATACGGGGAAGTTGGCCTCAGAACACAGGCAATCAAAGGAAGTTGGTTTCCTCTGCAGGAATGCAAAGTCGTCAATTCCAGGCAGTCCTGGAAGGAAACTTACACATAGAGGTGGTGATCGATGAATGCAGTGGTTTTTTCTTTCTTCTTTCTCCCTTTCTGCCTGACACACACATATGCGCTTGTCTTTTGAGATGTTTGCTGGAGTCTAGCATGCAGACAGCAAAACGTGCAAAGAAGGAGTGTGAAAGGATGAAACCGAACTCACTCATGTGCCTACCACTCAGATCAAGAAGCAGAACCTTCCCAGCCCCTTAGAACAGTGGTCCCTAACCTTTTTGGAACCAGGGACCAGTTTCGTGGAAGACAATTTCTCCATGGCCCAGGTCAGGGGTGATGGTTTCAGGATGATTCGAGCATGTTACATTTATTGCGCACTTCTATTATTATTACATTGTAATATAGAATGAAATAATTCTACAACTTTCATCTTGTAGCATCAGTGGGAGCCCTGAGCCTGTATTTCTGCAACGAGACAGTCCTATCTGGGGGTGATGGGAGACAGTGACAGCTCATCAGACATTAGATTCTCATAAGGACTGAGCAACCTAGATCCCTCGCATGCGCAGTTCACAGTAGGGTTTGTGCGGCTGATCTGATGGGAGGTGGAGCTCAGGCAGTAACGGGAGTGATGTGGAGAGGCTGCAAATACAGATGAAGCTTCACTCTCCTGCCCGATGCTCACTTCCTGCTGAGCTTCAGGCGTTGGTACCAGCGGTTGCCTTGGCAGATTCCCTTGTCTC
>NW_022437050.1:5029240-5041227 GCF_009761245.1 Sapajus apella | reverse complement strand
TTTTTTTTTGAGATGGAGTCTCACTCTGTTGCCCAGGCTGGAGTGCAGTGATGTCATCTTGGCTCACTGCAACCTCCGCCTCCCAGGTTCAAGTGATTCTCCTGCCTCAGTCTCCCGAGTAGCTGGGATTACGGGCATGCATCACCATGCCCGGCTAATTTTTTTTTTTTTTTTGTATTTTTAAGTAGAGACGGGGTTTTGCCGTGTTGGCCAGGCTGGCCTCGAACTCCTGACCTCAGGTGATCTGCCTGCCTCAGTCTCTCAAAGTGTTGGGATTACAAGTGTGAGCCAACACACCCAGCCCCTTGTGTCTCTTTTCAGCCACTACGCATTTACCTCTAAGGGAAACCACTATCCCAACATCAAACAACAGAGATTAGCTTTGCCTGCTGTTTACGCTTTATAGAAACAAAATCACATGGGATGTTCTCTTCGCTGACTTAAGGTGACTTTTATGAGATTTGTCCTCATATACTACGATGCATAGTAGCGCTGGCACATTTGCACAGTGGAATCTGTTTCCCATGTGAATATAGCACAAATTACCCTTTCCATTATTGATGGACAGTGGAGCTCATTGCAGTGTGGGCCGTTATGGACAGTGTGCCTATGAACGGTCTGGAACACGTTTTGGATGCACCCAGTATGGACGCTGTTGGATATACACTGAGCGGAATCGCTGGGTCATGGGTATTTGTATGTTCAGCTTGCTTAGGGGCTGCCAAACAACTTCCAAATGGAGGTGTACCCATTTAACTTCTACCAGCAGCGTAGGGACCCCAGTTCTTCTCCAACCTCACCAACGCTTGGTGTTTGGAACTTCCATTTTACAACTCAATCAGAAATAGTAGGATCATTAATTTCAATATTCTCCACCCTCAGGGCTGCTGCTAGGTTTAAATTTCTTTTTTTTTTTTTTTGGCTGAGTGCAGTGGCTCATGCCTGTAATCCCAGCACTTTGGGAGGCTGAGGAAGGCGGATCATGAGGTCAGGAGTTCGAGACCAGCCTGGCCAATATGGTGAAACTCCATCTTTACTAAAAATACAAAAATTAGCCAGGTGTGGTGGTGCACGCCTGTAGTCTCAGTTATTTGGGATGCTGAGGCAGAAGAATTGCTTGAACCTGGGAGGTGGAGGTTGCAGTGAGCTGAGATTGTGCCACTGCCCTCCAGCCTGGGCAAAAGAGTGAGACTGTCTTAAAAAAAAAAGAACATTAAACAAAAACTTTTTTTTGAGAGAGAGTGTTGCTCTGTTGTTCAGGCTGGAGTGCAGTGGCATGGTCATAGCTCACTGCAGCCTCCACCTCTTGAGCTCAAGTGATTCTGCTGCCTCAGCCTCTTGAGTAGCTGGGATCACAGGTATGCACTACCATGGCTGGCTAATTTTTAAAATTTTTTAAGAGACAGTCTCACTATATTGCCCAGGCCAGTCTTGAACTCTTGAGCTCAAGTGATCTTCCTGACTTGGCCTCCCAAAGTGTTGGGATTACAGGTGTGAGCCACCACACCTGACCTGCTGCTAGTTCTTATAACACCTTTGTGTGGATTACAGGACAACCTTCTGTAATAGGTTGGAAATTACAGACTTTCCAACCAATGAAAATTTCTGTGATTTCGTTGGAGTATGACATGTGACTGCCCTCTGCTGGAGAATTGTAGAAATTCTTCGTACAAATCTTAGATGCCTGTGTTAGAAATGGCATCCTCTTCGGTGTGGTGGCCTTGCGCAGTAGACACCCTAGACAACCATGCAACGTGACCCCAGCCATTCTCCACTCTTGTCAACACGTATGGGAGGTAACGGTGAGGACTGCAGCAGAGCAAGCCCAGTTCACAGAATGGTGGTCCAGGGTTGAGTCAGGTCTGCAGTATGTTTCATTTGACCCACAGTGTTAACAAAAAAAATTGGGCCAATATTTTAAAACTGGGGGAGGGCGGTTGCCTAAAAATATAGAAAAATCAGAAAAACCAGAGGCAGGGCTAAAGAAATTGGGCTGTCTTCCTTAAATTATATATATACATATTTTTAATGTATATTTTATATTTTTAATGTTTTGAGACAGGGTCTTGCTCTGTCAGGCTGGAGTGCAGTGGCGCAATCATAGCTCACTGGAGCCTTGACCTTCTGGGCTTAAGTGATTCTCCTGCCTCAGCCTTGCGAGTAGCTGGGACCACAGGTGCACACCACCACGTGGACTCAGCTAGTAATTCTCCTCCTCCTCCTCCTCCTTCTTCTTCTTTTCTTCTTCTCCTTCTCTTCCTCCTCCTCCTCCTTATTCTTCTTCTTTCTTCTTCTTCTTCTTCTTTTTCTTCTTCTTCTTCACTTCTCCTTCTTCACTTCTCCTCCTCCTCCTCCTCCTCCTTCTTGTTTTGGCTTCAAAATGCCACTTTCATTCTTTTTTTTTTTTGAGACAGAGTCTCACTCTGTTGCCTAGGCTGGAGTGCAGTGGTGCAACCTCTGCTCACTGCAACCTCTGCCTCCTGGGTTCAAGCGATTCTTCTGCCTCAGCCTCCTGAGTAGCTGGGATTACAGGCGCAAGTCACCACACTCGGCTAATTTTTTGTATTTTTAGTAGAGACAGGGTTTCACCATGTTAGCCAGGAAAGTCTCGATTTTCTGACCTTGTGATCCTCCTGCCTTGGCCTCCCAAAGTGATGGGATTACAGACGTGAGCCACTGTGCCCTGCCCTTCTTCTTCTTCTTTTTTTTTTTTTTGAGATGGCGTCTCACTCTGTTACCCAGGCTGGAGTGCAGTGATGCAATCTGGGCTCACTGCAACCTCCATTTCCCGGGTTCAAGTGATTCTCATGTCTCAGCCTCCCAAGTAGTTGGGATTACAGAAGTACACCACCATGTCCAGCTAATTTTTTAATTTTTAGTAGAGATGAGATTTCAGCATGTTGCTCAGGCTGGTCTCAAACTCCTGGCCTCAAGTGATCCTCCCACCTCAGCCTCCCAAAGTGCTGCAATTACAGGCGTGAACCACTGCACCTGGCTGACTGGCTAATAACAAAATTATTTATGGTAGAGATGGGGTCTCATTTTGTTGCCAGGCTGGTTTCAAACGCCTGATTGCAAGTGATCCTCCTGCCTTAGCTTCCCAAAGTGCTGGGATTAGAGGCGTGAGCCACTGTGTCCCACCCCCATATTAAAACACAGATCCTGATCTGCATATGTGCCCCCTGTTAGCCTCAGTCTTCACCACTCCCTATTGTCTCCCATCCCCAACACCTCTGTCAAGAACAGTAGCAAAAATACATGAGGACAGTGCAGCACCAGACCCTCCCCCCACGCTCCGCCGCCTGCTTCCCCACTGCAGTGTCTTAACCTGTCAGTGGTACTGGCCTTGCTGTATCGGCATGAATGTTCTGATCACCAGTCTTGACACTGATCAGAGACAAAAACAAAAACAAATCCAAAACACCTCCAAAAAACAAAACAAAAGCAAAACAAACCAACGAAAAACAACTCAAAATGATCATTCAATTGCAAAATAAAGTAACTGCTGCCTGTTTTGTACTGGAGTGAAACATTCGCCTGATGAGAGTCTGTGGAAGTGTAACAGTGGAACAGCAGAAGAACAGACGTATCACTCTGTTTTTATTTAAGGGGCTTTTACTCATCCTTGCATGTAGGCTAGGATTATTTCATTTCTGCATTTTAAAATTTCTATTTGTTATTATTTGTTTTTGAGACAGAGCCTCGCTCTGTGGCCCAGGCTGGAGTGCAGTGGCACCATCATGGCTCACTGCAGCCTCCATCTCTTTGGCTCAAACCATCCTTCTGCCTTAGCCTCCTGAGTAGCTGGGACTATAATTATGTGCTGGCATGTCTGGCTAATTTTTGTAGTTTTTGGAGAGACAGAGTCTCATTCTGTGGCCCAGGCTGGTCTCCAACTCCTGGCCTCAAGCAATCCTCCCTCCTCAGCCTCTCAAAGTACTGGGGTTATAGGTGTGAGCCACCACGCTTGGCCATTTATCATTATTGTGAAACGAGAATGATCAGGCTGGGCATGGTGGCTCATGCCTGTACTCCCAGCACTTTGGGAGGCTGAGGCAGGAGGATCGCCTGAGCTTGGGAGTTCGAGACCAGCCTGTCCAACATAACAAAACCCTGTCTCTACTAAAAATACAAAAATTAGCTGGGCGTGGTGATGTGTGGTTGTAGTCCCAGCTACTCGGGAGGCTGAGGCAGGAGAATCGCTAGAATCCAGGAGGTGGAGGTTGCAGCGAACTGAGATCAAGCCACTGCACTCCAGCCTGGGTGACAGAATGAGACTCCATCTCAAAAAAAAAAAAAGAGAGAATGATTCTATTAATAATAATCCCAGTGTATATTTGTGCAGCTCCTATATTGCGAGTGCTATATCATCTAATTTAATCTTCACAATGATTATCTGCCCTAATGTTGATACTATTATTAGTTATAGAAGAATTTTTTTTTTTTAAGATGGAGTTTTCAATCTTGTTGCCCATACTGGAGTACAATGCTTGGCTCACCACAACCTCCACCTCCCAGGTTCAAGTGATTTGCCTGCCTCAGCTTCCTGAGTAGCTGGGATTACAGGTGTGTGTCACCACACCTGGCTAATTTTTTTTGTATTTTTAGTAGAGACAGGATTTCTCCATGTTGGTAAGGCTGGTCTCAAACTCAGATCACCTCAGGTGATCTGCCTGCCTTCGCCTCCCAAAGTGCTGGGATTACAGGCGTGAGCCATAGCACCCCACTTTTATAGATGTATTTTTACAGATAAGCAAATGAAAGCCTACAAAGTTTGCACAGTTGGACCAAGATCATGCTAACTGCAGGACTCTCTTGGATCTTTCTGCTCTTCTGCCCAGATATTGTCTGGTTTAGAAGCAGAGCCCCTTAATGGTAGCACCGGGTACAATCTAGATTGGACACCTGTGATTTGTAATATCCCAGGTGTCAGTGTCATACTGCTAAACGCGTAACATCTTTCTTGGAAATGTGGGTCTTTTTGGTCTTTGATGTTACATGCTTTCAGACCCTAAACGCTGAAAACCACTGAACTCCTACTCCATCATCTTCCAGGGGTCTCCAGAGTGACCTGATGTTTCCACAAGGCCATACAGTGGCCCATCTGTGGCGGGTTGGAAGTCTGTGTCCTCACTCGTGGATCTTCTCCACCCACCATTGGGTCTCAGAGTTCCCAGATCTGGGAGGTGGCAGATCTCATTGCTGTTAGAAAAGCTGAGCCAGTTTCCATGTCGCCTAGCTGAATGCAGCTGCCCCCTCTCCTGGAGAGACCTTTTTCAGATTGGCAGGTGTCAGCAGCCTTGATTCATGCCTGAGGTTTCGAAGTCATCCTCTTGCTTGCAGGGAGCGCGGTTCAGCTTTGATTCAGCCACCGCACGGAGGCCATGGCTCCTGCACCCTCGCTGGAATGAGTTCAGTCTTGCCGTCGCTGAGAGGGCTTAACCAGGCTATTGTGGGGTAAGTAGCCCTGCACTATGCCTGCACAGGGGTATGGTGAGGATTCTATGTGAACTGCACATGAAAGTGTTTAGAGAAAGAGAAAATGCTGGGCACATACAGAGCATGATGATTACAGTGGAGAAGAAGCAAAAGGAGGAGGCGGCGGACGGGAGGGCTTTTGATTTCTTCCTCTGGAGTTGGTCCAGGGTGGAAGCCTCCCTCCTTCTCACGCCGCCGTGGCCTTGCAGGGGGCTCCCGGCTCACGTGCATGCTAGATCAGGGAGTGGCTCCATTTCCTGACATTTCAGTTCCGCACTTTTATTTGCACTGGGTCTTTCCCTTGAAGACATCTGCCCGCTAGATTAAATAAAGCTTTCCTTAGGCCATGGAAAGGTGATTATTTGCATTGTATGGGAGTAACCATCCATGAAAATGAGAAATTTCCCTCTTCAGAGGAAAATAAAGGGAGGCTGCCTGGAGTCTGTCAATGCCTCGACTCACGGGGAGGGCGACGCCTTTGGAAGGAAGGGGGTTTATGATGTGCAGGTGTGGCTATAGGCGTGAAATCTTTCCAGAGGGTGGAAGTTAAAACAGGTTGGATGTGTTCATTCTTCTATTTCCTCATGAAAGAATCATTTACGGAATACACACCTTGTCCTGTGCCCCAGGACTCTAGAGTCCAGCGTGTAGGCAGAAATGGATACCCACATGGCTGATGAAGTCTTGTGGGGGCACAGGTGTGGGAAAAATGAATGCTTCTGGGGAGCTGGGTGTCAGGGAATGTTCTGGAGATGAGGTAACATTTGCACTGGGTCTTTTTTTTTTTTTTTTTTTGAGACTGAGTCTCACTCTGTTGCCAGGCTGGAGTATAGTGGCACAATCTCAGCTCACTGCAGCCTCTGCCTCCCTGGCAATTCTCCTATCTCAGCCTCCTGAGCAGCTGGGATTACAGGTACACGCCACCATGCCCAGTTAATTTTTATATTTCTAGTAGGGACGGAGTTTCACCATGTTGGCCAGGCTGGTCTGTAACTCTTGACCTCATGATCTGCCCGCCTCGGCCTCCCAGAATGCTGGGATTACAGGCATGAGCCAGCATGCCTGGCCTGCACTGCGTCTGAAAGTGTTCGTATGAATTTTCCACTTAGACAAGGAAGGAACAGGCGTTTATGGCAATGGAACGGTACATGTAAAGGCTCAGAGGCTGGAAACCATAGGGGGTTTTGGGGTATGAGGGATGGCCTAGAGCGGGTGGAGCACCAGGCACTTGGGGAACAGGAGCTTCATTAAAAGGGGGCTGTCTCCAGGAGAGGAAAAATACTATTAAAGGGAGACTCTCTCTTGTCCTTTCAGAAGGAGGGTAGCTCTCCTGATTGGCAGGCTGAGCTAAAATTCACTGCTAGCATGTGTGTCTTTCTCCATGGGACCTGTTTTCCCATTGCCAGAGGCATCCCCACATGCTTAGTCACAGCACACATGCTTGCCCTGTGTCCTGCAGTCCCATGAGCCTCTCCATGGCCAGCGGGGAGGCATGGGACACCCACACACATACACAGCAGACAAGCTCCTAAGATGTGGACTTAAAGGAGCTTGGATCCCTGCATGACCGAGTGGAGCAGAGCACTCCCACCTTGGCCTGTTCCATGAGTGAGAAGTACATTTTTGTTTTATTTAAAATTTTAGAGACAGGATCCCACTCTGTTGCCGAGGCTGGAATACAGTGGTGTGATCATGGCTCACTGTAGCCTTAACCTCCTGGGCTTAAGCAATTCCCCTCCTTCAGCCTCCTGGGTAGCTGGGGCTACTGACACATGCCACCGTTATTCACCAACTCCAGAGGAAGAAATAATAATTTTTTTAATAATAAATTTTTATTATTTTTTTGTAGAGATGGGATCTTGCTATAGTGCCCACGCTGGTCTTGAGCTCCTGGCTTCAAGTGATCCACCCACCTTGGCCCCCCAAAGTGCTGAGATGACAGGTATGAAAAACCACACCTGGCATTTAAGCTGTTGAGTGTTTCAGGCTTGTTTGTTACAGCGGCTTGCCTTACTGATGCATCAGGTAAGAAAGGGAAGGTAGGTGGAGAGAAGCAGAACTGGCAGATGAGGACAGGCTCTCTTTGAAACACATGCAGTGTGGCTGAGAATGCACAGACACAACCCTGATACAATGTATGGCGCACCAAAGCAGGACACCATAGCTGAGGCACAAGTTGGAACCCAGAGGGGAGCAGGTGTTTTCGGGAGGATTCATAACTGCAAACAACACAGGCCACCCTGGATCGAAAGGAGTTTAGGTAGCTTACAGATGTGCTGGGTGGGTAGGGGTTGGGACAGAGATCAGAATTGGAGGCTATGGGCTGGGCACAGTGGTTCAAGCCTGTAACCTCGGCACTTTGGGACACTGAGGCAGGAGGATTGCTTCAGCCCAGGAGTTCAAGACCAGCCTGGGCAATATAGTGAGACCCCATTTCTACAAAAACTTTTCAGAAATGAGCTGAGCACGGTAGTGTGTGCCTGTAGTCCCAGCTACTTGGGAACTTGAGGTGGGAGGATGACTTCAGCCAGTGTCACACCCATATGACCCCACAGGCCACCCCTGGAGACACTCCTCCAACCATTTTCTCCCCACAGCCCCCCATGTGGGGGATGCCCCACCAGGGCTCTGTCATGGCTGCCTCTCAATTCCATGTCGCTTTCCATAGGGTGGTGGCCTTCCTTCCTCAGGGTGCTCTCGTTTGGGTGGGGGCCGTATGGAGATGCATCTGATGGGCGGCGCCTGTGTCAAATACCGGCTCTCAAGCGTGTCTGGGAGGCTGAGTCCTGGCTTCCAAGGGGAGAAATCCTTGCAGCCATGGGAAGGTCTTTTGAAGGCCCTGCACGGCCATGTCCAGGACAAATGATCATGACTTGAGGGTTTATTCCTCCTAGGGCACAGGGCAGGCTGGGGAGAGTGAGGAGGTTTCCAGGGAAGCTGTGGCATTTGACCTGGGGCTTGAGAAATGAGTAGAGTTTTGGACAACAGAGAAGAGGGGCAAGGTGGGGGGCGTCTCAGGAAGGGAGGCTGCCTGCAGGGTTGGTGCAAAGGGTGGTGGGTGTGTGCGGGTGTGTGAGAGTGATGTGTGCTTGTGCGTGTGTGTGACTCTGTGTATGTACATGTATTTGTGTATGCTTATGTGTGTGGTATGTGTGTACCTGTGTGAGTGGTGTATGCGTGTATGTGTGTGGTGTGTGCATGTGTTATGTGTTTTATGTGTGTGCGTGTGTGTAGTATGCATGCATGTATGCACACACAGGGATGTGATGTGTGCATGTGTATGTATGTACATGTGTGGTATGTGCACACGTGCATGTGTGCACGTGTGTGCTTAGATGTGTGAATGTATGTAGGTGCACACATGCATGTGTTGTATATATGCATATGTGTGTGTGATGTATATGTGTATTGTGTATGTGTGTGCTTATCTGTCGTAGTATGTCAGCACATGTGTGCTGTCTATATGTGTACTTGTGTGTGCTGGGCATATACATGTGTGTGTGGTGTGTGCACATGCACCTGTGTGTGTTGTGCAGTGTGTGAAGGGAGACAAGGCTGGCTGGTAGTTGGGACCCGATCAAGGGAAACAACTTTGAATTTCAAACATGGCATCTGATCTTTGCAGGTGTGGGGAGCTCTGGAGTTTTAGGGCAGGCAGTAGACACTGTGGCTGGGGCTGCTAGAAGGTGACTGTAGTGGCCGGGCGCAGTGGCTCACGCCTGTAATCCCAGCACTGTGGGAGGCCAAGGCGGGTGGATCACGAGGTCAAGAGATTGAGAACAGCCTGGCCAACATGGTGAAACTCCATCTCTACTAAAAATACAAAAATTAGCTGGGTGTGATGATGCATGCCTATAGTCCCAGCTATTTGGGAGGCTGAGGCAGAAGAATCACTTGAACCCTGGAGGCGGAGGTTGCAGTGAGCTGAGATCGTGCCACTGCACTCCAGCCAGGTGACAGAGTGAGACTTCATCTCAAAAAAAAAAAAAAAAAGTGACTGTAGCACAGTGGACGCTGTGCTGCGCATGCCAGGAGGTGGGCCAGGAGACTCATCAGGGAGGAAGTGCTGTGTTGACGGGGGAGGCCCAAAGATGTGGGACTTGGGAGGTGGAGCGGGGGTCCAGGCCTCGCCTGCCTCGTGGGGAAGGCTTTGCAGGGAATACTGGGGCCACACAGGTGCAGGAAGCTGGGTCAGCATGGGACAGGGGAGTGCCATGGCTCAGCTGTGCTTCCTATTAGGATCTTGTCTGGGGTATTCTGTGGAGAGCCTAGTGCCTGAGACACTTGCTTCCTGAGGCCAAATAAGGCAAGGTGGAGAAGCAAGGGTTGGGTCAGGACTAGAATCTCAGGCCAGACAACCAGTAGGAAATGAGGACAAGGGACCAGAGAGCGGATATGACAGTCACTGTGTCTTTCCCAGGGGGTTTGAATGGATCAGACCAGGAGGGAGGGCACGTTGGCAGTGTGCATCAAAACGTCTGCAACTCTAGGCTTTAGGTGTGGAAAATAAAAAAGAAAGAAAGATACACCATGAATAACAAATTCCAGCACTGCTTCTAATCCACAGGTTTGGTGTTTTTCAAAGAAAGTTACAGTCAGTGACTTACTGCCCTAAGACTTGAAGATGGATGATTTGGGTTTGCACATGCTGACACACACTGTATTCTCACTCTTATTTGCAGAAAAGACATGATTTCTTTTTCTGGGAGTGCCTTCCATCTCCAGATAAAATCCTGTGTGTGTCAAAGGGATCTTAGAGACTGTATAATTTTATCTGCATGCTGAATATTCTAGAAGCTGAAGAGCAGCAAGTTGTATTGTGGATTGCAGTGAAGAGGTACACATCCTCAGTGGTCCCCCACGTTACTGGCTAAATTGTTTTTTTTCTCCAATTTTCTTTAACTTGTGAACTTCCATACATTTAATTTTGCATCTAAAGCATTTGCGAACAATATATCTACATTTATAAAAGTGAAACTGCTATAAACCACATAAGCATGTACAACGCAATACATATACATTCTATCATGTGCTTTTTTTTTTTTGAGACGGAGTCTCACTCACTCTGTTGCCTAGGCTAGAGTGCAGTGGCACAATCTCTGCTCACTGCAACCTCCGCCTCCCAGGCTCAAGCAGTTATCCTGCCTCAGCCTTCTGAGTAGCTGAAATTACGGGTACCTGCCACCACACTTGGCTAATTTTTGTATTTTTAGTAGAGATGGGGTTTTGCCATTTTGGCTAGGCTGGTCTCGAACTCCTGACCTCAAGTGATCTGCCCAACTTGGCCTCCCAAAGTGCTGGGACCACAGGCGTGCTCCACCATGCCCGGCTAATTTTTGTATTTTTAGTAGAGATGGGGTTTCACCATGTTGATCAGGCTGGTCTCGAACTCCTGACCTCAGGTGATCCACTGGTCTTGGTCTCCCAAAGTGTTGGGATTACAACCGTCAGCCACCCCGTCCTGCACTGCAGTTTTGTTATAGGGATATGTTTTGTTTCTGGTAGTTTTATTTGCATTAATTTAAAGGATACAGTGCAGTTTTGTTACAAGGATAGGTTTTGTTTTGTTTTGTTACATAGATGGATGGCATAGTCTGGGCTTTTAGTGAAACCATCACTTGAATAGTATACATTGTACCCATTAAGTAATTTCTTCTCCCCTTCTCCCCCTGCCCCCACCCTTCAGAGTCTCCATTGTCTATTACTCCACACTCTATGCCCATGTGTACACATGATTTAGCTTCCACTTATAAATAAGAACATGCCATATCTGATTTTGTTTCTGAGTTGTTTCTTTAAAAAAATTTTAGATTCTGGGGGATTTATGTGTGAGGATACTGCATGATGGTGACGACTGGGTTTCTGTTGATCTTGTCACCCAGTGAACACAGTACCCAATAGATAATTTTTCAATCCTTGTGCCCTTCCCTTCATCCCAGCTTTGGGAGTCCCCCATGTTTATTGTTTCCATCTTTATGTCCGCATGTCCCCTTTAACTCCCACTTACAAGTGAGAACATGCAGTATTTGTTTTTCTGGTTCTGCCTCAATTTCCTTAAGAGAATGGCCTGCAGTTCCAGCCACGTTGCTGCAAAAGTCATGATTTAATTCTTTTTTTTTTTTTTTTTTTTTTTTAGTGGGGTTGCTGGATGGAAAGGCAGTTCTAGCTTTAGTTCTCTGAGGAGTCTCCATCCTGTTTTCCTCAGAGGTTGGAGTAATTTCCAGTCCCACCGACAGTGTGTAAGCGTTTCCTTTTCTCCATATCCACATCAACATTGAACATACCCTGGGATAGATTCTTTGTACATGAACCTATTGATTCCATGACTTTGCTAGTGTAAACTGTGCTGTAATAAACACACGGGGCCAGGTGTCTTTCTTTTTTTTTTTTTTTTCTCTGAGACAGAGTGTTGCACTATTGCCCAGGCTGGAGTGCAGTGACACGATCTTGGCTCACTGCAATCTCCACCTCCTGGGTTCAAGCAATTCTCCTGCCTTAGCCTCCCTAGT
>NW_022437050.1:5027603-5029140 GCF_009761245.1 Sapajus apella | reverse complement strand
CATATTGGCCATGCTGGTCTTGAACTCCTGAGCTTAAGTGATCTGCCTGCCTCGGCTTCCGAAAGTGCTGGCATTATAGGAGTGAGCCACTGCGCCTGGCCTGAGGGCTGGTTTTTGTGTTTTTGGTAGTGACAAGGTTTCACCATGTTGCCCAGGCTGGTCTCGAGTTGCTGGGCTCACACAATCCACACATCTCGGTCTCTTAAAGCGCTGGGATTACAGGTGTGAGCCACCACGCCCAGCCAGCTAGAAATCAGGGTTTGACATGCAGGCATCCCCCGCCCCCAGCAGCCTCAGACAATGTAACAGTGGTAATTGGAGGATAAGTTCTCAGCCTCCTCCTCCTTGGGTGAGATGACTCCTGGTGGTACAGATAGATTCCTTCTGCTCTTGGGACTCAGGTTCTGTTCCTTTCTCCAGAGGTTCCTGGTACCCACAGTGGTGACCGCCTTATCAACCATTGCAGTTACCTATTCCTGGGTAACAAACCATGTCAAAACCTTAGTGACTTAAAATGACAGCACTTTCTTATTTCTCTTGGTTCTGCAGGTTGACTGGGCAAGTCTCCTGCTGGTCTTGCTTGGGGTCTCTAATATACGTGTGGTCAGTTTGGGACTAGAATGTGTAAGATGTCTGGTACTGAATTATTAAAAGGTTGAACTCAGCTATTTTTTTGGTGGTGGTTTGGGGGGTGGCGGGGACAGCTGAGCCTTTCTCTTTAGCCTTAGAGATTTGTTCTCTGCATATGACTTTTCCTTGGGGTCTCTCCTGCAAAGTGGCTGGACTTCTTGTATGGCAGCTGCCTTCCCTGAGTGTAAAGGCAGAATCTTCTAGGTCTTCTGAATGCTGTGGCTACAGCTGCCAGAACATCCCTTTGGCTGCATCCTAGTGGTTAAAGCTAGCCACAGAGAGGCCAGGTGCAATGGCTCACGTTTGTAATCCCAGGCCTTTGGGAGGCTGAGGTGGGCAGATCACCTGAGTTCAGGAGTTTGAGACCAGCCTGGCCATCATGGTGAAACCTCATCTCTACTAAAAATACAAAAAAATTAGCCGGATGTGGTGGTGCGCCAGTAGTCCCAGCTACTAGGGAGGCTCAGGCACAAGAATTGCTTGAACCTGGGTGGCAAAGGTTGCAGTGAGCTGATACCATGCCACTGTACTCCAGCTTGGGTGACAGAGCAAGACACCATGTCAATTAAGAAAAAAATAAAAGCTAGGCACATAGACAGCTTAGATTAGAGTGGGAGAACAAAGCATAGCGTGAATACCAGGACATGTGATTCTTTGGGTGCTGTCCTTGCAGACAAGTTACCACGTTAACGTGCTGTTTCTTGTCTTGTCCTTCTTGTCCCTGTGTCACCCCTCCTCTCTCCTACTGGGTCCTGGGATTAACTCCCAGATAGACTCCTTGCACATCGAGCAGCATCTCAGTGCTGCTGCGGGGCTAACTCAGATTAAGACAGCTCTCTACAATTGCCAACTAAACAGACAGTGGTGATGACAAGAAAATAGACAACATCAAGGCTTTAGTGATAAT
>NW_022437050.1:5013405-5022603 GCF_009761245.1 Sapajus apella | reverse complement strand
TTTTTTTTTTTTTTTTTTTTTTTTTTGAGACGGAGTTTCGCTCTTGTTACCCAGGCTGGAGTGCAATGGCATGATCTCGGTTCACTGCAACCTCCGCCTCCTGGGTTCAGGCAATTCTCCTGCCTCAGCCTCCTGAGTAGCTGGGATTACAGGCACACACCACCATGCCCAGCTAATTTTTTGTATTTTTAGTAGAGACAGGGTTTCACTGTGTTGACCAGGATGGTCTCGATCTCTTGACCTCGTGATCCATCCGCTTCGGCCTCCCAAAGTGCTGGGATTACAGGCTTGAGCCACCGCGCCCGGCTCCCATTATGGTTTTTAATGGATCTCATCAAAAGACTTAGGTTGTCTGTCACAGTGTTTCAGATGACCACAGTGTTACAGCTGGGTGCACACAATTACAAACCAGAGTGATATGCATTCATACGTTTTGCTTTTTGACCTATTTCTTTATGAATACAGTTCATCTGCTCATAACTGTTGACCCGTGTGACTCTCATTACTATAACTGTTTCTGCTTGCAAAAATATGCATGTTATTATTGTCTATTTTATTGTGTAGAGTGGCCAATGAAGTGCCTATGGTGTTTTTGTGTGTTTCTCAAATAAATCCTCTTTAAAAATGTAAACAAGTTTATTTGTTTCTTTTCAATATAGGGTTACACTTTGTCACCCAGGCTGGAGCACAGTGGCGCAATCATAGCTCACTGCAGCATTGACCCCCTGGACTCTGGGTCTACAGGTGAGCACCACCATGCCTGGCTAACTTTTGTATTTCTTTCTTTTTTCTGTGTGGGGGATGGAGTCTCGCTCTGCCGCCCAGGCTGGAGTCAGTGGCATGATCTCGGTTCACTGCAATCTCTGCCTCCTGGGTTCAAGCAATTCTCCTGCCTCAGCATCCTGAGTGGCTGGGATTATAGGCCCTTGCCACCACACCTGACTAATTTTTGTATTTTCGGGGTTTCACCATATTGGCCAGGCTGATCTCGAACTCTGGACCTCATGATCTGCCTGCTTCAGCCTCCCAAAGTGCTGGGATTACAGGCATGAGCCACCATGCGTGGTCCACATTTTTGTAGAGATGGGGTCTCACTACGTTGTCCAAGGTGGTCTCAAGCTTCTGGCCCCAAGTGATGCTCCCACCTTGGTCTCCCAAAGAACTGGGCTTACAGGTGTGAGCCACTGCACCTGGCTAAACAAATGTCTTTTAAAGACGTTTTTAAAGATGGTCTTTTCCAGAATTCTATTTTTGAGGTTTTGATCTTTTAGTTTCATGATTTTTGGGATTTTAGACTGTAGGGATGTTATTCTTTTTTTGATTTTAACATTGGGAATTACAGCATTTAGGATTATGTCTTTTGGTGTTATGACCCAAACCCCCCAGTTCTCCTGATTCATTTACTCATTCATTCATTTACTCATGACTCATTCGTTTATTCATTGAACAAATATTTATTGAGTGGCTACCTGACGACAGGTGTGGTGCTATTGTGGGCTGAGCAACCAAGGTGCTCATGGAAAAGGTGCTGTTGAAAATCGGGAAGGGCTTGGGTCAGGATCTGAAAGTGCTGGCCTCAGGGCTACACATCCTCCTAAAGGCAGGCAGATCCAAGAAATAGCCACCCAAATTTCCCCCTAATGTTTTTTTGTTTTGGGAAAAATTAGTTCTCTGCAGAAAAGTTATAAGAATAAAACAATGATCAGCCATATTAGCCCCCTTTTTTTGGATAGGGTCCTGCTCTGTTGCCCAGACTGGAGTGCAGCCACACCATCGTGGGTCACTGCAACCTCTACCTCCCAGGTTCAAGCAATCCTCCTGCCTCAGCCTCCCGAGTAGCTAGGACTACAGGTGTGCACCACAACACCTGGCTAATTTTTGTATTTTGTTTTTTTGGTAGAGGCAGGGTCTTGCCGTGTTGCCCAGGCTGATCTTGGACTCCTGGGCTCCAGTGATCTGCCCACCTCAGCCTCCCAAAGCACTGGGATTACAGGTGTGAACCACTGCACCCAGCCCATACTACCCTCTATCACTGGTTTTTCTGTTGTAATTGGGCAGAGGGTTAAGTTGTTAGCTCCTAGACACCACCTTGAGGTGCAGCTCAGGGATTTGACACACCAGAGCAAGTAAAATTCAGCAGCTCGATCCATACATGTAACTCACACACGAGCCCCTGAAGCTGCCCATATTCACTCCTTTCTCCCCCAATTCATTTATTCATTCAATAGACATTGAACTTCATGCCTACTCTGCAGCAGGTGCTGGGCTGGGCCCTGGATGTTATAGTAACAATAAGAGTATCATATGGGTGTATACATTTTCCAAACTCATTGAACTGTTCACTCAAAATTGGCACACTTATTGTATGTAATTATGCTTTGGTGACACTGCTTGAAAAGGTTCTTAGGGACTTGCATTCACATAAAGTCAAAGCTGGACCTTAGGAAAAAAGTAAAAAGAAAGTGATTTGCATTCACATAGTGGAGTATTACACCTCCAACAAAAAGAAGGAGGTAGGACATATGTACAAATTTGGAACAATCTTCAAGATGTAGCAAGTGAAAAATACAAAGTGCCTTACAATGTGCGCAGTCAGTCTGTTGTATGTCGATAAAATCTATTTATGTCCATGAGATCGTGGCTTTCCTCACTGTGTGTTTGGTCCAGCCTCTGCCAACTCACCACCACTAAAGGGAGTTTTCAGCAAAGTGATGTGGTCAGCCTATACTCTACCTCACTGATTTTCTTTCTGGAGATAGAGTCTTGCTTTGTCACCCAGGCTGGAGCGCAGTGGCAAATCTCAGTTCACTGTAAACTCTGTCTCCCGTGTTCAAGTGGTTCTTGTGCCTCAGCCTCCTGAATAGCTGCAATTACAGGTGGCTGCCACTATGGCTGGTTAATGTTTTTGTACTTTTAGTAGAGACGAGGATTCACCATGTCGGTCAGGCTGGTCTCGAACTCCCGAGCTCAGGTGATCTGCCTGCCTTAGCCTCCCAAAGTGCTGGGATTACAGGCATAAGCCATTGTGTCAGGCCATGCCTCATTTTGAGGAGAGTTGTTCTGGTTGGTGTGGGGAGGCTGGACTGCAGGCAGGGAGGCCAGGGAAGAGGCTGCTATGGGCACCCAGGCAAGACACAGCGGACCACAGTGAAGGTGATGAAGGGGACCACTGTAGTCAGACCACAGAGCTAGTGTGAAAGTGATCACCTGCTGGACATATGTGCGTGTACATGAGGGTGTGTGTATTAGTCTCTTCTCACACTGCTATAAATAAATATCTGAAACTGGGCAATTTATAAGAAAAGAGGTTATTTAATTAATTAATTAATTAATTATTTTTTTGAGGCAGAGTCTCACTCTGTCTCCCAGGCTGGAATGCAGTGGCACGATCTTGGCTTGCTGCAACCTCTACCTCCCAAGTTCAAGCAATTCACCTGTCTCAGCCTCCCAAGTAGCTGGGATTACAGGTGCTGGCCACGATGCCCAGCTAATTTTTGTATTTTTAGTAGAGACAGGGTTTCACCATGTTGGCCAGGCTGGTCTTGAATTCCTGACCTCAGTGATTCGCCCACCTTGGCCTTCCAAAGTGCTGGGATTACAGGTGTGTACCACCACTCCCAGTGCATCAATAGAGTTTTAAAAAATTATGATGGCCTTAATGTCTGCTAAGGAACATTCCCTTCTTTAACCTTTTTTTTTTTTTTTTCTTTTTTGAGGTCAAGGTTACTCTGTCACCCAGGCTGGAGTACAATGGTGTGTATTAGTCAGGATTCTCTAGAGGGACAGAAATAATAGGACATATATGTATGTAAAGGGGAGTTTATATAGTATTAACTCACACAATCACAAGGTCCTACAATAGACTGTCTGCAGGCTGAGGAGTAAGGAGAGCCAGTCTGAGTCCCAAAACTGAAGAACTTAGAGCCCGATGTCTGAGGGCAGGAAGCACCCAGCACGGGAGAAAGATGGAGGCTGGGAGGTGAGGCCCGTCTTGTCTTTTCAAATTTTTCTGCCTGTTTTATATTGTAGCTGCACTGGCAGCTGATTAGATGGTGCCCGCCCAGATTGAGGGTGGGTCTGCCTTTCCCCGCCCACTGACTCAAATATTCATCTCCTTTGGCCACACCCTCACAGATGCACCCAGGATCCATACTTTGCATCCTCTAATCCAATCAAGTTGACACTCAGTATTAACCACCACAAGTGTGTGATCACGATCTAGACTCACTGCAACCTCTGCATCCCCAGCTCAAGCGGTCCTCCTACCTCAGCCTCTGGAGTAGGTGGGACAACAGGCATGTGCTGCTATGCCTGGCTATTTCTTGTATATTTTGGAGAGACAGGGTTTCACCATGTTGCCTAGGCTGGTCTCGAACTCCTGAACTCAAGTGATCTGCCCACTTTGGCCTCCCAAAGTGCTGGGATTATAGATTTAAGCCACTGTGCCTGGTTTACCCCTGTTTCTTAAATTTGACTTAGATTTTTGTCACCTGTTACTCCATAAATAAATTTTGAAATAAATCATACAGTTCCTTAAATAAACCCAGCTGGAAATTTGACTGGGGTTGCACTGAATTTACAAATGACTGTGATGTTCCCAGGACCCAGGGAGCTGGAACCTGAGCTTGGATGAGAACTCTGACCTGCTGAGTCCCAGGCGCTCTTAGCTACCTGTTAGCATTCACACAGGCAGGGAGGAGGTAGGGAGTAAGTAGGAGGTACTGCAAACAGTGCTTCAGGGTACATGCCAGGGTAACTGCAGGTGACAAGAAATAAGAAGATGAAATGTCACATCTGCAGTGCCTACCTGGATTTTTTTTTTCCACCACAAAAAGCAAGAATGAGACTTTAATTTTCATGTGCACCTGTCTACAGCCTCTTTGGTTTCAAGTTCACCTTTAGCAAATAGTCCAATTCACCATCCCATCTGCACCCTTTCATGCCACCTTTGGATGAATGGACCTGTGCATCCAGCTTTGACAAGAAGACTTATAGTGTTTTCTGCTTCCGAAGTGGAGTGTGATCTTACACGTCGGAGCGACTCAGGTGAGAAGAGTGGGTGGCAGATGCCAGCCTCCTACCTTGATGTGCTGATGAATGGAGACCCCAGCTCATCCATCACTTCTTCAGCTGTCAGGAGAACTCCTGCATCTGGCAGATCTGTTTTTCTTCTACAGCATTCAAGAGGCAGAAAACAATCCTTCCGAAAATGTGGAACCAGCTCAAACGCCCATCAATCAATGAGTGGACAAAGAAACTGTGGCATATACATATATACAATGAAATATTACTCAGCCATAAAAAGGAACGAATTAGGCTGGGCACAGTGTCTCATGCCGGTAAACCCAGCACTTTGGGAGGCCGAGGGAGGTGGATCACCTGAGGTCAGAAGTTCAAGACCAGCCTAGCCAACATAATGAAACCCCATCTCTACTAAAAACACAAAAATTAGCTTGGTGTGGTGGTGCACTCCTGTAATCCCAGTTACTTGGGAGGCTGAGGCAGGAGAATTGCTTGAACCCAGGAGGCAGAGGTTTCACTGAGCCAAGATCACACCATTGCCCTCCAGTCTGAGAAACAGAGTGAGACTTTGTCTCAAAAAAAATATAATAATTTATGGCATTCACAGCAACCTGGATGGGATTAGAGACTATTACTCTAAGTGAAGTAACTCAGGAATGGAAAAGCAAACATCGTATGTTCTCACCCACAAATGGGAGCTAAACTATGAGGATGCAAAGGCATATTCAATGAACTTTGGGGACGCAGTGGGAAGGGGGTGAGGCATAAAAAGACCACAAATTGGATTCAGCGTATGCTGCTTGGGCGATGAGAGCACCAAAACTTCACAAATCACTGCTGAAGAACTTACTCATGTAACCAAATACCACCTGTTCCCCAAAAGCCTATGGAAATAAAAAAAAAAGTGCATGCTGACATACACCTAATAACTGTGAGCCACGTGTATACGTCATACCAGGAAGGCGAACACAAGTGAAATTGCTCCCATCTTGCTTTTCGTTTGCATCAATACAGCTCGCGTTGTTCCGGCAAGGTTTCCTCTGGCAAGCATCGTATTCTTCACAGAAAGTGCCCACGTACTGCTCCTCACAGGTACAGGAAAAAGTTGCCTAAAACACACAAAAAAAACCACAGTGTCTGTTACCTGGCACCTCTCAATGGTGTGCTTTGTCTGTGAGACTCAAAGTTCAAAAGAACCGCTCCCTTTTTATAATAAGCTATTTAATCAAACCACTTATGTCATAATCTGGTTGAAATCATCACTTTGAGAAAAATAGTATGTTTCTTTACAGTCTAATCTCAAACACATTTTTCTATTTCTTTGTTCATATTTATCCCTGTCATTTTCAATATTCCTAAAATAGAAATGAAATGAACTTATTTTAAGCTAAAATTGAAGTTTTGCTGACCAGACATGGAAATGACAATTTTGCTAGAACAGATAGATTGTGTTACAGCCATTAAACTAGCTGTCACTCCCACCAGTTAAAATCCTTCAACACAGAGCATTTTCAACAAAAATGTCATCAAATGTCCAACCCAGACCATCCTTCCAGAGCACTGAGAAAATGCACTGAATCACTCCATCAACTGGCCTCAATGTACAGCCATGCAGATTACCTGAGAGCAACGGAAACTAAAAGGAGCATAATTAAAGTAAAAACAAAAAGAAACGAAAACCAAAAAACCAAACCAAACAAAAACCAGTCCTTCCACAGCATCTAGCATGAGTGCTGAATCTACTAGGAAAGCGGAACTGTGAAATGCAGTGTGAAGACGCATTCTGATATGGACAGACAAATGGATGTGAAGGGAGCGCTGGGGGGCTATGGGTGGGAGATGACAGTGGTATCTTGACTATAAAGCTCAGAAAGGAGGCAGGTGAAGTGGTCCATGCCTGTAATCCCAGCACTTTGAGAGGCCCAGGCAGGAGGATAGCTTGAGTCCAGGGGTTCAAGATCAGTTTGGGTAACATAGTCAAACTCCATCTCTACAAAAAACCAGAAACATAGCTGGTCACGGTGGCTCACGCCTGTAATCTCAGCGGTTTGGGAGGCCAAGGAGAGTGGATCACGAGGTCAGGAGTTCAAGACCAGCCTGGCCAAGATGGTGAAACTCCGTCTCTACTTAAAATACAAAAATTAGCCAAGCGTGGCTGTGGGTGCCTGTAATCCCAGCTACTCGGAAGCTGAGGCAGGAGAATTGCTTGAACCTGGGAGGCAGAGTTTGCAGTGAGCCAAGATCGCACCACTGCACTCCAGCCTGGGCAACAGAGCAAGACTCCGTCTCAAAAAAAAAAAAAAAAAAAAAAAAAGAAACAGTTGGGTGTGGTGGTCTGTGACTGTAGTCCTGGCTACTTGGGGGGCTGAGGCAGGAGAATTACTTGAGTCAGAAGGTCAAGCCTGCTGTGAGCTAGGATTATGCCACTGCACTCCAGCCTGGGTGACAGAGGGGGACCCTGTCTCAAAACAAAAATCAAAGCCAAATCAAAATAAAAAAAGGAAAAATTAGCCAGCATGATGATGCATGTCTATAGTCTCAGCTGCTCAGGAAGCTGAGGCAGAAGGATTGTCTGAGCCTGGGAAGTCGAGGCTTCAGTGAGCTATCGTAGCGCCACTGCACTCCAGCCTGGGCAACAGAGTAAGACCTTGTCTATAATCATTAAAAAAAGAAAGAAAGAAAAAAAAAAAGCTAGGCCAGTCTCGGTGACTCACGCCTGTAATCCCAGTGCTTTGGGAGGCTGAGGCAGGTGGATCACACTGAGGTCAGGAGTTTGAGACCAGTCTGGCCAACATGGTGAAACCCTGTCTCTATTACAAATACAACAATTAGTCAGGCATGATGGTGGGTGCCTGTAATCTCAGCTACTCTGGAGGCTGAGGCAGGAGAATCACTTGAACCCAGGAGGCGGAGGTTGCAGTGAGCCTAGATCGTGCCATTGCACTCCAGCTTGGGTGACAGAGTGAAACTTTGTCTCAAAACACACACACACACACACACACACACAAACAAAAACAAAACAAAAGCCCGGAAAGCATTTGGAGGTGGCAGCCTTATTGAGAATCAGGCAGCTATAGGGTAGAAACATTAGCAGGAACTAGCCTCCTATTTTTTTTTTTTTTTGAGATGGAGTCTCGCTCTGTCGCCCAGGCTGGAGTGCAGTGGTGTGATCTCTGTTCACTGCAACCACCTGGGATTACAGGTGTGCACCACATGCCTGGCTAATTTTTATATTGTTAGTGGAGACGGGGTTTTACCATGTTGGCTAGCCTGGTCTCATCAAACTCCTGACCTCATGATCTGCCTGCCTCAGCCTCCCAAAGTGCTGGGATTACAGGCGAGAGCCACCGTGCCCGCCCTAGCTTCCTATGTTAATGGCTCTCCACAGAGGCAATATCATCAGTGTGGAATAACAATACTGACCTACAGAATAATTCAATAACACAGAATATCACACTGACCTACAGAGGTGCCGTAGATATTTGGGGGCTGTTGGGAGGCGTTGACCGTTGAAAAGCTAGAAAATGAAAGCAATGGGATCGTCTGTTTTTCTTTTTTTTTTATTTTTGAGACAGGATCCTGCTGTCACTCAGGCTGGAGTGCAGTGGTGCAATCATGGCTCACTGCAGCCTCAAACTCCTGGGCTCAAGCGATGCTCCTGCCTCAGCCTCCCAAGTAGCTGGGACTACAGGTGTGCACCACCACACCTGGCTAATATTTTATTTATTTGTAGAGATGAAAGTCTCACTATATTGCTCAGGCTGGTCTTGAACTCCTGGCAATCCTCCACCTCGGCCTCCCAAAGCGCTGGGATTATAGGTGTGAGCCACTGTCCCTTGCTGAGACTTCCTTTTGATGAGAGAGTGTATCACCTTTATGGGCAAGAGATGGGCTAGAGCAGAGACAATCAAGGTCACCAGCAGGGCACCACGTTGCTCCAGGATGACAGGATTGGAGGGTGTCTGACCTGTTCTGTCTGAGCGTCTCAGTCTGTAATAGCAGTCCTGCATGATGGTGTGTCAGGGAGCTCCAGAGCAAATATGGCATATCTTCTTGGGAGCTGCAGCTTGACTTGGTGGCAAAGTATGTTAGAAGAGAGCTTTTATATGCAAATACCTACACATAGAATGTAGATGAGAATGGGCAGTTTCACTTGTTTTTTTTTTTTTTTTTTTT
>NW_022437050.1:5012925-5013305 GCF_009761245.1 Sapajus apella | reverse complement strand
CTCATGATCTGCCTGCCTCAGCCTCCCAAAGTGCTGGGATTACAGGCGAGAGCCACCGTGCCCGCCCTAGCTTCCTATGTTAATGGCTCTCCACAGAGGCAATATCATCAGTGTGGAATAACAATACTGACCTACAGAATAATTCAATAACACAGAATATCACACTGACCTACAGAGGTGCCGTAGATATTTGGGGGCTGTTGGGAGGCGTTGACCGTTGAAAAGCTAGAAAATGAAAGCAATGGGATCGTCTGTTTTTCTTTTTTTTTTATTTTTGAGACAGGATCCTGCTGTCACTCAGGCTGGAGTGCAGTGGTGCAATCATGGCTCACTGCAGCCTCAAACTCCTGGGCTCAAGCGATGCTCCTGCCTCAGCCTCC
>NW_022437050.1:5010826-5012825 GCF_009761245.1 Sapajus apella | reverse complement strand
TCTCGGCTCACCGCAACCTCCGCCTCCTGGGTTCAGGCAATTCTCCTACCTCAACCTCTTGAGTGGCTGGGATTACAGGCACGCGCCACCATGCCCAGCTAATGTTTTGTATTTTTAGTAGAGACGGGGTTTCGCCATGTTGACCAGGATGGTCTCAATCTGTTGACCTCGTGATCCACCCGCCTCGGCCTCCCAAAGTGCTGGGATTACAGGCTTGAGCCACCGCACCCGGCCTTCACTTGTTTTAAAGATACAGCTCCGGGCCCATTTGGACTAGGACTCTATGTCTCCTGGGCATTGCATTCTCCCTCCACCGCTCTTAGGGTACTTTGATAAGATGTTAGACACACAGAGTGTCCGTAAATAAATACATCCAGCCCAAGGGCAGTGTACATCTTCAGGGGAGGCGGAGGGAAAGCAGTCTCAGAGGCTTCAGTGGATGCTGTTCGTGCCCTACCCAGTTTCCTGGGGTCCCTATCACAGATGGGGTGCACCCTCCCCAGATCCTTGTCGCTTGTCTTGTAAAAGCTTGCACCTGTGACCTTCTGCAGAGGGCTTCTTCTGGGCACTAGAACTGCCTCACCCCTTCCCTCACTAGGCTCTGTCCCCTCCCTGTCTGCTCCGTTTCTGGTTCCTTCTGGGAGCACATCCTTCATGCTTCACTCGCACACAAGTCTCCTTCTCAGGGTTTGCTTCTGGTGAATGCGACCCAACAGAGCGGCCCATAATGAACAGTTCATTCAAGTGCTCTCAGTGCTTATGGGCATCCTGACCACTGGACTTGGTATTTCTGGTTTCTGTGGCAAGGCCTTGTAGCATGCAGATGGATGTATGTGCTTTGGTCATGGTAGCTGTGGGAATTAAAAGCTCCTCTTCAAAGTTTCCTTTCTTGTTAAAGGGTAAATAATAAACGAGCTAATGACTCTTTGTTAAGCCCTATCCTATGTAGCTGTTAGACATGCCATGCTTACAGGCACGTAGTGTATTCTATGTCCCTGTACTTTTCTGTGCTGGACATGCTCACAGGCATATCCCAGCTCGCCATTGCTTTTACCTGTTTAAAAAAGCCTTAGGTTATTAGCCAATCAGGTTTTAGTTTAAATTGTGAGGTCTGGCTCCAGCCAACAGAGATCAGACATAGCAGTAAGGACAACCCCAGAGGCTTTTACCTGTTTAAAGAAAGTCTTAAGTTATTAGCCAATTGGGTTTTAGTTTAAATTGTGAGCTCTGGCTCCAGCCAATGGAGATCAGACCCAGCAGTAAGGACAACCCCAAATGTGTACGGGATAACTTTGTCTGTTTTTCTTTGTTCGTTTTACTCTCGTGGCAAGATGGCTAGCGAGGGTACCCTTCCTGCAGTCCAGGAAGTAAATATTGCTTTGCTGACAGATCCGTTGTCACAGTGCTAATTTTAGTTCGCAGCACCAAGCATCTGTTTCCAACAGCAGCTGAGCATGTCTGGGTCCCATTTGCAAGAGCATCTCCATCATGGGATGGAAACATTAGGATGGATATTGGACCTTTGACCCAATGAGACCTCTTGTTGAGATGTGGAGCTTGCCCCATTGCCTTCCGATCTGTACAGGGGAATGTGCTGCTCATGTTGACCTTGGGAAATTCCAGTTCTTTCTTCAACGATTTCTCGTGGCAATTCCATGGGATCTTTCCTCTCATCCAAGGAGATGCTACAGACAGAAATAAGTATTTCTGGCTGGGAGCAGTGGCTCACTCCCATAATCCCAGCACTTTGGGAGGCTGAGGTAGGGGGATCACGAGCTCAGGAGACTGAGATCATCCTGGCCAACATAGTGAAACCCCACCTTTACTAAAAATACAAAAATTGGCTGGGCTTGGTGGCAGGCACCTGCAGTCCTAGCTACTTTGAGGCTGAGGCAGGAGAATTGCTTGAACCCAGGAGGCAGAGGTTGCAGTGAGCTGAGATCGGGCCATTGTACTTCAACCTGGCAACAGAGTGAGACTCCATCTCAAAAAAAAAAAA